>NW_026856042.1:0-63791 GCF_026571515.1 Ruditapes philippinarum
CAAATTGGCCCCGCCCCAGGGGGTCATTGATTTTCCCTATATGCATATAGTAAAAACTTAAAAAATCTTCTTCTAAAAAACTCAAAGAGCTAGAGCTTAGATATTCGGCATGAAACATGTTCTAATGGATGTCTACCAAGTTTGTTCAAATAAAAGCCCTGGGGTCAAAATTGGCCCCGCCCGGGCTGACATTGATTTTCCTTATATGTGTATAGCAAAAGCTTAAAAGTCTTCTTTGAAAAAACCCGAATAGCTAAAGTTTAGATATTAAGCATGAAACATTTTCTAGTAAGTGTCTACAAGGATTGTTCAAATAAAAGCCCTTGGGTCAAAACTGGCCCTGTCCCAGGTGTGTCATTGTTTTTAACTATATGTGTAAAGAAAAAAACTTGACCAGCTAGACCTTAGATGTTAAGCATGACATATCTTCTAATGGGTGACCAAGTTTGTTCAAATAAAAGCCCTGGAGTTTAAACTGGTCCCGCTCCGGGGGCCTATATACAGGTGAGCGACTTCAGGGCCGTCATGGCTCTCTTGTTTTCTATTTTGATTTGCAATGGAAATATGCTTTTGAGTAACGAATGTGTTGTGAGGATTTTTACATAAGATTTTTGTTTCCTCTGGGGCCAAACTATCAAACTGAATCTGCATTGTTGCAATGCGCCATGCTATCATCATGCGTTTTAATATATGTTTATTTTTCCATTTCAGAGATAAAGAAAAAGCTAAAACAAACTAAGATAACTGATTTCTTTGGATAGAGAACATTGTGAATAGATATAAAGTCATCAAGAGACCAGCATCAATCTTACTTAGTGAATAAATATCAACTCCCAGTAACTGTTCATTTTTTATGATCTTAAATGGTAACATTTAAATGTTTTATCAAAATAATATGAATGATGCAAACAACAGTGTACTGTATTTTAAATGTTTAATCTTTTTTAATTGCAATTAAAGAAATAGCATATAACCAATTATCTCTCTTATCTTAAAAGGGGGCATGTATGTATCACATTGGAAAAATTAAAAACTTAGTTATACGAGTACATATACATGTTGCAAATAATATAATTACTAAATTTTACATAATTTTAACAGTTTCCAAAGAAGATTAATATAACAAGAGTGACAAATTGTTTAAGGGGTCTAATAATTATAATTGGAAGATAGTAAAGCCAAGCCCTGGACAATGTCAGACTTTGCTTGTTTCACAAATGAAAACAATTCTTTAAATCAGTGGACTTTGAAAGGTGACCAATGATCAGGGGAAAAAACAGATTCATGTTTTTGATGATGCTTGTTAAAGCTGCATGCCTAAAGATAAGCCAAAACATTTCAAGATAATCAAACATGAGAAAAAAGAACCAGGACTTTGGAGGCTGTAAAAAGTTGCCCCGTACATTCAATCAGGGATGTTATATTTTCTATCCTTAAAGATCGTTCAGCACGACATTATTGTTGTGCTTGTGGTACTTTCAGTTTTTACTTTTTTGGCCTTTTCTAGTTGGGTGGTTCCAATATTTCTACATGAATAATGTTGAATTACCCTTAGAATATGTTGCCTGCCTTTTGACGTCATATCTGTGATATGCGGCTTCATAACCTCTGATCCCCTTTCAAAATTCCATTTTATTTAGTTCCGCCCATTGTTTTCTCGTTAAGAGCACACGCATTCTTTTACTGGGGAACCCTACGCCGCTTTTCATGGAATGGCACGAAAGGGTTCACTAATAACCGCCGTATGAACACATCTGCGGATGTTTCTAAATTCAAAATTTCACCATTAACATAATTAGATGTTGAATTCTGCTGAAGCCGGTGCTTAACACTGCCGGTGATGAACAGGCTCAATCAAACTGAGCCTGCAACATTATCAATTTTGTCTTGTTGAGCTTTCTTTACAGATTCTTTACCTCTCTCTATTTTAATTAAAATAAAATATTTTAGATGAAAGTAATAATTTTCATGTTATGTGCGATTATGACCAATTTTGCAGTATTTTTCACCATATTCCAACACAGTAAAGGTTATTTTTGCATATTTTGATATCATTTTGGTAAATTAAATGGATTGTAATGTGAAAATTATTTTCTTTGTTTACTTCACAATATTTTATATTTTAATACATTTTCAAATTTTTCATGAACATTGGCATGTATCTGGAGGCATGTTGCTTTAACACAATAGACTTTTCTAGTGCTTTTAGATTGATACAAACTGATGTAAATGATACTCTGAGATAATATCTAGCTACTAGTTAAGCTGGTACAGACTCAATTAAAACGAGTCTGCAATTTTCATGTAATTTTGCTGTTTTTGATGCTTCCGAGGGATAACTTTTTTCAGATATATTTCACAAAGGAGCACAAAAATGGTTTTGTTTGTGACACTGTTTTTTGGAAATTGACATAGCAATGCACAGAAACAGAATAAATAAGCAGGGCTTAATTTTTCATAAAAAACTCTAGAAAGTTCCATATTATAAGAATTAAAATGTTAAATAAATTCTGATCAGTCGTTACAAACATGGTTATGCCATTTTAAACTTAACTGTCGTGTTTCCGTAAACAGAATTTTAAAATCACTCCCTTTTCTCACCATGTAAACAATTGATACTTTTAAAATAATAAATTAAATAAAAATTATTATATAATGAATTGATTAACCTTGAAAAACCTCTGAAGGTTCAAGTCTTCAAATTCTTTCATGTGAGAAAGCTATTCAGCTAGCTAACGGAACGCCGGTGGTTCTACTCAGGTTCCCGTTTGTTTCTGAAATAATGCAAAAAAGCCACCATAGACTTCCTGCCCGGTAAAACTGGAAACTCGCAAATTTGAACTATACTGCATGTACTGTGTTGGTACGAATTAACACCCAACAAGAAAACCACTTTCAAACACAATTGCTTAAAATTGTTATAATGTGACTGTATAGTCTGCTTTAGCCACAATAAAATGTAAAAAAAATCTAAATTTATTAATGATGAAACCTAATATGGACGTCAGAGAAATGTTCAACTCTGCAAACGACCTATTGAGTACGCATTTATTTCAGCATGCAGACGACTCTGTCAATCAGCATAATAACACTAATGTTGAGACATTTTTAAAATCAAGGGGCACTTTAACGTGGCCTTTACCCTGGTGAAACGTTTTTAAAAGTTTACTTTGTTTGAGTTCATTTGACTGTACACTGGTCTTTCAAACACAATACAGACAAAAACAAAACATAAAAATAACAAAACCCTTTGGACTTGATTTATATAAACATCATTTTGTTCGCATTCAGAACTGAATTGAATTGACTTAATTGGTTCGGTTCAAAAAATGGTCATGGCATGCCAACCAATGTGCCGAAGATCTCATACAAATGGTCTCGCTAATTGTTAGCGATGTAGCTTTGTCACTTTATTTTGAGAACGAACGTTCTTGTCGGATTAACATATGATAAAATATAGACACTCTCACTTACGCTATGAATATGAGTATAATTTTCATAACTACTATTGTTATGAAAATATTTGGTATGTCCTCATGATTATTAATTGTTTTAAATTTTTGTGTGAAATGTTTTATACAAGACTTAATTTATTTATTAACGGAATTTATTTTGAATTTACCGAACTGCAACCGTAAGTGGTTGGCATTTGCCAACAGTATAGAGCAAGGCCATTTTGCACTACTCTTTTGATAGGAAAAGTTGATTTAATGTTCCAATTTCAAAACCATTTCTAAAACATTGCAAAATAAGAGGAGCTAAAATGTTCCCTTAATCATTTTCATTTGCTTGAAAATAAACTTTTATTATAAAATTGCATTTTAAAAGTATCTTAAGATATATTGTTTATTTCTTGTAAACTAAAATATTTCCTTGATCATGAAAAGGAAGTAAGACAAATTCAATAATGAGTCGGTTCTAAAACAGGAAAAGTCAGATATGTTAAAGCCTATAGATATCATTTGGAATAACTTTGAAATGATTTAAAGAAGATTCTAAAGATTTAAATGAAATGCTGTTCAAGTGATGTTAGTGCAAAAGGTGAACTGTTTCATTTAGCTTATTGCAAAAATGCTGACTATTTTTTTTATTTACATCATCGCAAAATATACGACGCATTTGTAGTGTCCCATTTAATGCTAAAACTACTTTTAACTTCCTTAATCTCATTGATTTTACCCTTGTATTGGTAGCGTAAATACTACGTTTGACTATTTTATCTCTAGTGATTGTATACTAATCTATTGTTTCTTCATTTTTTATTGTAATGTAAAGACGCATCGTCATTGTAAGTCTTTGTTAATCTAGTTGGCAGAGAGATGTTTTTCTCTTGTTGATCTATCAGGTCATTTTGTTTACGTGAGAAAAGACTTGTTTATTTCATTATCTTACATATTTGTTTTAAGAATTTTTCTTCCTTACGCGTAACAGTTTCGAAAATCATTTTATGTCTGTACGATACTTGAATGTTATATTCATTTTAAAAGAATAAAGATATATAAATATATATAGCTGTTAAGACGTTTAAAATATCGGCCATCACCCCTAAGTTTTGTTCAATTTAAAAACAAATGCTTACCTACAATTCATAATTTACAACATTTCACTATTCTATTTTATAAAAACTAATTTAAAAGTGCATAAGTCAATATACTCGCAAACAGTGTATACTTCACTTTGATGCTGAACTCAAACCACTGTTTAAGTATCGTTCGAATCGTTCCAGTGCCTTTGGTGGTGGTAGTGTTGATAGTTTTCACTCCAGATCAAGTCAGTAAGCCACATTAAATTTACCGGAGCTGAATCGTTCTTTGGCAGGCTGTCTAGCAGTTTACCAGTACTAGTTGCCTTCACTTTCGCAAGTAACTGTTTACTTCTTTACATGCCAGAGCAGAGGTACAGTGCAAATAACCATATAAAAGAATTTCAGGATCAACCATAACGAAAGTAAACTGCGCGATCCGGGAAACGAACCCGGGCTGCCCGATTCACAGTCCAACGATCTACCTTTTGAGCTAACAGGACGGCTTTATTTATTTTTTGTCTGTAGAACGGAATATTAGTCGTTCTAGTCAGGTGCTCTCTCGTGCTAGGAATATTGAAATATGTGAATGAGGTTTTCCTCTACAAGATAATCTATGATTAATATAACCTACACGTGTTTTTCATGATCACTCTCATAAAATTAGTACAAATGGAGGAAGAAGGAAGTTTAGCCAAATACAGAGAAGTTAAAATGTCCTTGTGTACAATAAAGTAACAAAAGAAAATATTGTTTGATTTTTTTCTATAAGTACAGGATTTTTTTTCATCGAGTGGTATGATATAAATATTTCACGAGTGGCAGTAGCCTCGAGTGAAATATGATAATTTTCATACCACAAGATGTGTATAGGCTGAATTTAAAAGAAAGTATTCCGGCAAGACACCAGTGAGAAATAGATTTTTACAGTACCAAGGATAAACCGCCTCCGTGCCCGAGGGGTAAGAGTCGATGACTTCTAATCCAGTTACCTCTCTGGCGTGGGTTCGATCCCCGGGAGATGATTTGGTAGTCAAGCGCGTAGGAAGGTAGTCTAGTACTGGTGTAACTCTCCAGAAACGATGGTAAGGAAAGTACCCACCTATATGACTGAACTACTGTTGGGAAAGGCGTAAAATGAAACAAACAAACAAAAACCAAAGTATGTTTTTGTTCTACATCTTCGTGAAGGAAGATAATTCATTTCGTCGTCTTTCAAAGCACTGGTACTTTGATGTAGTTTTCTGATATACAATAAAAATCTTTTTGCGCATCTGAGTTAAATATAAACCTTTATTTGTAACTAGCAAGTATGGGAGTTGGTATGTCGTAAACAAAAGGATAAGATAGATACATATCTTACTGACCATTGTGTACGTGGTGAAGCCTTGTTTATTTTAAATATTTTTAAAAAGTATACGTGACAAATATAATATTTTCAATTTTTGTTGAGCAAATTGGTATTTGTGAGGAAATTGTATTTGAAGAAAAAACAAATATTTACAAATATATGATTATATAGCCTTATCTTCTAAGCACCAAAATAATTATTTACTATTATATTTTCGTAACACGTTTAAATCACAAATATCAAAGCTTATCTTGTGTATATATATATATATATAAATAATATATATATATATATATATATATATATATATATATATATATATATATATATATATATATATATATATATATATATATATATATATATATATATATATACAAGATAAGCTTTGTAGGAGCACATTTGTCTCGGAGTACATTTTGTCTCGTACGACCGATGAGGTCGCATTTGTTCCTCATGAGGCCATATACCGCTCAATTGTATCCTTTTTATATTCTATATTAAACTGACATTTTCAAAGAGCTACAAAACATAACACTTTTAGAGAACCAACCCTTATCTCATTTTAAAGAGTAATGATAAAACTGATATAAAATGATGAGAAAAGTAGAGGTCATATATCTACTAAGAAAAATTTCTAGCGTCACATTTGTACCCGTAAAATCACTTAAAAGTCTGCTATGACGTACGAAGAAGAACCACCAATATTAAAATTGAAATTCACTTAATCAAATATAACCTTTGCCCGCAGTTTTTCTACCAAAATGTCAAAAACATATCCATGATGAAATTTAAACAGAAAAAAGCTTATGTTAGGACGTCTATGGTCATGCATAGTAAATAAATTAGTGTCCGATAACTTGTCCGCCATTACGCGACAAAGCCAGATGATTATTAACCATAGTGAGGCAATTGAGTATCATTGAGTATCATTGAGTACCACTGAATATCCTATGTCCCCTTTTTGTCATCGTAGATACTGCCTTGTTTTTGCTTAGAAAAAACAAGAAATGCAGAAAGTGAAGATGAACTAGTAGACATATGATGACAATATATTCTTATAAACTTTTCAATGGTTAATTTGTTTTTACCAGAATGAACGGACGAAAGACATTGTTCATTATGAACTTTGATTGGCATGCTAGAGATTAGAATATTACTTGTTATTTCTTAATGATCGTGATTGTTAATAGCAACGGGTATACATGTATACCATCATTTATAATTCATATGTGTAACGCATGATCAACACCTTGTGGAATTGTCTCTTATTATGTTATCGCTATTAGCGAATACCCCCTATTAAGGTATCTGTTCACGCTTAGTAAAAATATGACACTGGTTATATTACCATGTTGATCATGTTGAGCATAATTGTTTATTATACAATAATTGTAATATCTATTTTAATATAAAAAATACAGATTTTATGAATATTGCTTTCCTCTCTTTTTGTGTTTTATGTGCTATTTTAATACTGAGTTTTTACGTTTACTACTCTTTTTTTTATCAAAATTGTAAAATAAATTTTAAGAATTCAATTGTCATATTGACCGACGCTTATAAATCAAAACTTAACTGGAAAAAGTCAGTAATTTTTTCTTAATCTTTCAATATATGATATTATTTATTCTTAAACAATGTACATGTACATTTGTATTTTTCTTTATCATTTTTTAAATTATCAATCAATTGAATAATTCATAAAATCTAATTTGTAACTTTGAATAATTCCTCGGCATCTTTACTAAACACGAATAACAAATTAAATAAAATGTTTCAAAGTTGATAGTGTCATACTAATACCGTAAAAATGTACCTTTTGCTCAATTATTGCACATATTTATTGTTTTTATCTCATAAAGATAAAATGAAACATGCTATTGTTGTTGTTGTTGGGTTTTTTCGAATTGTATGTTATGTATAATAATGAGTTCATCTGTGTTTATTAATTATTGTAACCAAACTAAGTGACAAACATTCATTTTGGAAAAAAGCTTAATGATCTGTAAAATATTTGTTCTGTTCTGTAACGATATCAAACATCTACTCCAAAACCGTACGTGAGAGACCAGACAATAAACGTGTGATACTATTCGCCGGTCACTAGTAAATCCCGGTCAAAATAGACCGGGAGAGACCGGGAATTACCGATAGCATTACATCCCTCTATAAATAGATTTTCGGAATGTTTAGGTCATCAACTCATTATTCTATTTTAACACACCCTAATAACCCACTGTGTACTACAAAATGATAAATAAAAAAACGAAGAGACGGAAAAGGTTATTTCATGCATTGCGAAATTCTCCAGTTCGCTATTCATTGTACATATCGAGACATTTTTTTAATCAAGCACCCTCATACCGATCGGAATGATCGGCTTTTATTATGTGGTCATAATAAAAGGCTCGAGAAGTTGCTGTCGCCCATTCACAAAATCTGATTTCATTCCATAAGGGCGCCGCGCTTCGGCGCGGACGCCAACGATAAGAATGGACTCTCTGCATGTGTTTGGGTTATGGATGCTGCACTGATAGAAATTTTCATTTTGACATGCAAAACAGGGATTTTCTTTAAGTAAATATATGACTCATATGCAGAGAATGGAGTCATATACACAAATGTCAAATGACAACGTACCCAAACATGAAAAACATAAGAAAACTAGTTTCTTTTGCCAAGCGTTTATACATTTTTCATTTTTTGCTTATTTTGTACAATTAAAATTATCGTGAAACAAAATGACTGTGCGAATCACTTGCAATTTTGCATAAAAGCTATTGATCCCACCATAGAAATGTGTCCTTTTAAGTCACATTTTTTTTATAAAAATAGGTCGGATGGGAAAGATTGTTTGATAAACGTAGTTTTGTAAATGCACTGATATATACAAAATATCACGCATGCTCATACAATGGATGTGAGAAACATCTAAGGCATCTAAAGATATGTTGAACAGCTATTTAAGCCTGCATCAAATTTTGAAATTCATTTAATCGCGTGAGTCTGCCGAAAACACAATCTATATTAAAATGAAGATAATTTTTGTAAGTGCGCTTATTGTCTGTGGATGTTTCACATCTGTTAAAGCAAACGATGTGTGCCTTAACGAGACAGAATATGATTTTTACATGTTAGGGAATCTTGTTAAAGATGTTGAGAAAAGGATACAATCTTTGAGAGAGAACGTCAAAGGTTTGATTTAAAGTTCTATTGAAAAAAAAAATGTTTTAAAAATTGTTCGCAAACATTTCAATTTTTATTTATAATTAAAAGCCTGCAATTGCAAAAACGCAAAGACGTATTGATAAAACATTAACTGATTTTTAGTCATTTTTTCTGTATACATTCCACTGATTTTATTTATAGAAGTGATAAAAACGAAATGTCCCGTGACGTCATGTCCTGACAGCTCATGCGGTGATGAATGGGTTTCCTACAACAACTCTTGCTACTTTTTTGAGGATATTAAAACCGCAACATTTGAAGAAGCAAGGGCAAGTATCATTACTGTAAACTGAAATGTCTTGTTTCACTTCAACCAAAAATACTTAAAAACTAATAATAAAAGACTTTGTGTTGATAAAATTTCAAGAAAATAAAACCAGGCACTTTTTAGGTTAGTAAAAATACCATAAGGAAAATGACTATACTAAAAGGAAAGGAAACGTACAGTATTTAACTATTATTTTCAATTGCTTTAATCTTTTAGCAATTCTGCAAGAAAAAGTCTGCTTACCTTTTGTACGTTGAAGACAATGACGAAAACTCCATCATCGTAAAAATGCTCGGTCGTTTCAAATGTGAGAAATATATTTTCTTTAATTTAACACCAATAATCATAGCTTTTTAAATGTCTTCTCATAGTTTTCATACTCGTTATACGATTTTTTATTCCTCATTAAAATTAAATTGAACGGATGAACTTGCATTAACATGCATTTGAATTGATAACAAATATGAATGTTTGATCCATATCATAAAATTATATTCAAATAAGTAGGAAGCTTCGTATGGTAAATAAAGTAGTTACAAATTACGTTACGGTACGTTTTTGTATTCTATGAAAATTAAGTAAACTGTCATCAAATAAATTAATCAAACGATGATTCATTTATTAATGGTATTTAATGGTAATCAATTAAATAATTTATGGAACAAACAATTAATAGAATCCACTGCAGATATCTAATAGATTATATTATTATAATATCTATTATATCTGGTAGCGTTACATCTGTAAACAATTATTATTAAATAGCAAACAATCATTGGTTGAATGGATTAACCGATCAAAGTACAGAAGGAAAATGGAAATGGATAGACACAAATGCACCGGCAAGATTTATTAAATGGGCACCAGGTAATAAAAATTTACCGAGTAACTATTATTTTCTACAGTAAAAACTTATGATAGGCTCAGATAAAATGTTTTCCAATTTGTTTATAAACAATAACACAAAGAACGATTGTTTATTTTTAGACAATACCTGTTACAAAGCATAACAAATTCCGTTTTAATTAAACGGTTTAATTATTTTTTTACCTTTAGGTCAGCCACAGGGTCGCACCGTTGAAAATTGCGTTGGGTTTTTCCTAAGTGATCGTTATCAGTGGCATGACTTATCATGTACAAATAAATATTCATTTATTTGCAAAAAAGGTCAGTATGATTTAACGCACATAATTAAAAAAAGAGTTAACATAATCAAATTATTATACAAAATAAATAAAAATATTTATTACAGAAATTGTTGTCGGAATGCAGACGTGTTTTATTTTGCATATACAAAAATCAAAATAAAGAAATTTTACGTTTTCCTTAAATTTATTGAAAATCGCTTCTTAATTTGATACTTTGAAAGAAATTGATACCTTATTAGATGTTTGAAATTTTGCATATAAACATTTGATACCAAATAGGAAACAAGAAAGTAAATATAGAGTTCATTATAATAGGATAGAATAAGTGTTCATACAGTGCGAACGATAAAAAAAAAACCATTTACTTCAATATTCATTTCATGTTATATTTTATGCATGACCATAACGATTAAAATAATATGCATAATGTTTTCTTTCAGAAAAATCTCTGTGAATGTTGAATGAGTCTACAAACATTGACGCTGGCTGTTTATAAATATTACATACAAATGTACTTTAAATAGCTAGAGATGTTAACGTTTATGTAATGCTTTTGTATGCGTGTTTTTATATACATAATAAAATTAGTTGCTGAATATACTTTTGTTAAGCAGCATTATACAAACATTACCTTTGTTATACAATGGACATTAAATGTAATCAATATTTAGTGTGGCATTCTCTTTACTCAAATTATGCTAGATAATAAATGCGAAATCTTAATTATTAAATAAATTGGATGAGTCTGATTTATGTTTAGAATTCATTACATTTTTGTTGAAATACGAGCGTTTAATTTATTTTGTTGAAATTGTTAGTGATTTCTTTAAATAGAGTTAGTTCGAACGACCACTTGCAATATGATAGTTTAACTTATTTTTTCTGTTTCTTCTTCAGATTTCTGTTCACACAGTTTACTTATCCTGTATGTGTTGTGTTATTGCAATATGTTTAAGAAAGACTTGAATAAAAAAATCTGTATAAAATATTTTGATTTTATTAAACCTTTTACAACAATATAAGTCTTTTCCTTTCCATCCCCGCTAAAATCAATAGGAATAACATCGGATTTGTAATCCTGAGGGCACTTGTTCGATCCTCGAGCAAGGCAAAATTTCTCCATCACAATTGATCTCAGATATAATGTCTAATATACATTTGTCGTTTATTGCTTATACAAGGAAGAAGGAAATTAAGTTGGACACAAACAAAAAACTAAAGTCACGCTTATTCAAAAGGTTTATTACCTCTAGTATATAGAATATCTTGTGTTTAAGTAGCACTTCATTATACCAAAAATGATAATGTTTCAATCATTTAACAAAATGTCGCATTTGAATTCATAAAATCGTCATCATTTCAAATATTATTGTATTAAATAACATTAACTTTACTTATCAACATTATAACAACTAGCCTGAAATAAGTCCAAAATAACATATAACTTGCAGGGTTTAGAAATGGAAAAAAAATCTAAATGTAATTAATATTGATACCATGAGATGAAAATTGAGCCAGGTTATCCGTAGAAAGGGACCCGAATCATTGGCAGCCGTTACAATATTTATCCATGACTACGCAATATAGCACGGCTCGCCTTGTTAGAGCGTTATGATAGGAACCATTATTCATCCCTCTTATTCTTAGACAGAGGTAACAGTGACTTTTTTTCGAAACTTAAGGAGGACATTTGGGGTATTTGTTATAATGATTTATATGAACTTGACTTTGCTGTGTCAGCGACGGTGGGGGTGCTTGAGATTTTTTATCTCTTGATAAAATCACTGTTTGTAATATATTATTTCTTAAACAACATACTTGTACAAAAAGGAAAAATCCATTGAAATTATGAAAAGATTAGACTAATCCTTTAAAATTTTGAGTATTGTGTCAGAATAGTTTACTTTTAACTTCTTCAAATTCTTTTTTTAAAAGTTTTCATATGTCTAACTCACTTGACCAATTACTACAACAAAGTGTAATCGAGTAAACGATATGTGTACTACATTTCAAAAGACCTTTTGATTTACGCAGTTGTATCAAGGTACTTACTCAAAAGAATTCATATAACAAACAAGGATGTTAATGCAATAGTTGCAATAGAAATCTTATACAAACGGATAGTCACGTTACAAGCCATCCCGACGCTGTTGTGAATTGTATTTAAGTCTGATTTGAATATTGAAAATCATTAGAAACAACTAGTCTCTGCTATAAACACCGACAGTGTCACATAAAAAATGAAAATATCTTTAGTAAGCGCATTTTTGGTCTGCGGATATATGACATTTGCAAAAGCAAACGAGGTGTGCCTTAACGAGACGGAATATGATTTTTACATGTTGGAGCATCTTGTGACGGACATGAAAAAAAGACTTGAGTCTTTGAGAGAAAATGTCAAAGGTTTGATTTTTCATTGATTATTAAAGGAAAGTAAAGGTACGGATACAAATTCAAAACTTTATCAAATGTATATGTATAACAGTCTGCATGCCATATTTTTCTACTTTTTAATTCACCCGATTTGCATTCAAACTGAATTGACATGTATCAATAAAGTGCTGAACATTTAATTGTTTTATTTTCAGAGAAAGTACAAACAAAATGTCAACGAAATTTTCCGAAAGCTCATGCGCTGATGGTTGGGTTTCTTACAACGGATCTTGTTACCTCTTTGAAACTGTTCCAGCTCGTAATTTTGAAGAAGCGAGGGTGCGTAAGAACTTATGATATTACTCATAATTAAATTTGAAGTTATTCAATTCTTCAAAAAAATCTATTTTAGTTTATACACGATACCATTAAATCATCAAATACTATGAAATGTATTGCTTTATCAATGAAACATTAGTAAATCTTTGTTCATGTTTATTTGTATGACTTAGGTATTGAACGAGGTTAGTTACTCATTTTATCGTATTTACTACATTATTTCTCTACATATAAAGGATTCCGTGCTGTGGAATCTGTCCTGGTATTTTTTCTTCTTTAAACTTATAAAATATTATTGCCTTAACATTAAGATACAAGAACAATCTGTGATCACATGTGTCGCCTCATTATTGCCATAACTCGGCAAAAAATCATTCAACCTAAAAACCTGTGTAATATGCACAAGAACTTAAGCTACCGATCAATTCTGTAAAGATTCATTGAAATTGCTTAACTGGTATAACAGGACTAGTCCGGACAAACTTTAAAATAAAATAATTACTCTGACAAATATCATTGAACCATAAAAGCCGATGAAATGCAAAACTAGACTTAGTACTGATGATTCCTGAAATTGCACAAGTAGTTTTTTATAAGTGAACCGGACATGCTTTTGTGTATCTGGCAACACAATAAACAACATTTTTTATTAAATGGCCATAACGCGGCCAAAACCCGTGCAATATGCGTAAGGACTTGCACTACAAATCAATTCTGTAAAGTTTCATTACATTAGTGGTATAAGAGGAGTATCTTAAAAATAAAAATTATAAAAGGACTGTAACTCTGACAAAAATCAATGAACCAGAAAAATTTGACGATATGCACATCTCAACTTAGTACTGATCATTTCTGTAAAGATTGGATGAAATTGAACCAGTAGTTTCTGAGAAGAAGCCCGGACACGTTTTGTGATGGACAGACAGACGGACAAATGGGAAGACAGACAGCCGGACACACAGACAACGGAGAAGTAATCCCTGTATGTTGCCACTTCTCCGTAGAGGCGACATAAAAATCAGGACAGCTCAAGAAATTAGAATCAGCAACCGTTACGTTGTTCCGCAAGTTTTTGTTGTATTAGTTTTTATAAACATTTAAATTTCAAGGGGGGGGGGGCAATTTAATATTATTTACCGAAATATGCATTGGTTGAAATATGCATTGGTTAAAAAAGTTTGTTGGCTTCCAGTAAAATATATATCCTTGAAAATCTTACTTGGCTAAAAATAAAATTAAATTCATTCTTAGTTTACATGCATTGTAACATTAAAAAGAACAAAATAATATATAAAATTTTACTTTTTCAAAAGTCGAAGTCTGTGTTACTAAATTGATTTAAATTTTCACTATTTTGTAAACATATCTTTTGAATAAGCAATCAATGGTGATACTACTTTACTTTTGGAAATGAATTACTTTGAATGTACAAAAAGACTAAAATAAGGAAAACACGAATAGGAAGACCGATCTCCGTCGCCTATTTCCTACAGCTAAAAAAAGGTGCAACGAGACTGGACGTTCGCGTATTTAGCGTGTGTGAAAAGACACCCGTTATGTTAATAAAACGAATCTGTCATATATCCTTTCCTTCATTTTTACCATCGTTTTATTTATCCTTTTAACCGATTCACATATCAGTGCACCCTATGAAGTTTGTCCCTCATTACTTTTTAAGTATAGCCATAATATACAGATAATGAATTTGATATTATACCAAATCATTTTTGCTAGGCTCTCTGCAACCAAAAAGGATCTGTCCTGTTTTATGTACAGGACGAAGCGGAAAATGTGTTCATAGTCAGAATGCTGGACCGCTTGAAATGTAAGTGGATTTTCTAATTGCCATCGTGCAGAAATAAAAATATATGAAATAAAATATGACATCACGGATATGTAACTGTTCTGTTAGCCAGATGGTTTTAGGATATTTGTAACAAACCCCAATCCCTTCTTTATTTGCTTAGATCCTATATTGACCTTATGAATCTGCTTCAAAAAATCAAAATGTTCATATTTGATAACAATAAAAACACATTTGTAAACTCTCTTCATTTCAGAAGATTAGTAATTACGGCGAAGAATTATTGTAGCAAAACACAAATTAGTTGTATATACGGGAAAATGTTTTAAAACAAAGAAATAAAACAGTAAAAGAAAATGAAAAACATAAATATTAGATCTTACGTTTTCAAATGTTATATGATTTTATTGATAAATGACAAGAATAAAAAAGTTCATGAACTGATTGTGCCAATTTAGTCTGAATTTCTAATTAAACTTGTCTTTTATTAAGAATTTATAAGTAAAATCAATAAAAAGTGACTTTTATTACAATTCAAGTAGTAAGTATGCATATTCCGTTCCAGTGTATTCAAATTTTAAACACAGTATATTATACAATTTCAAATAGTGTGTACAAACTTGAAATAGCGACTACAAATTTAAAATAGTATAATTCATTCTTACTCATACTGTAGCAAGTGCTCCTTGGCTAATGGGATTGACTGACCAATGCTCTGAAGGAAAATGGAAATGGATCGACACAAGTGCTCCAGCGACATTTATCAAATGGGCTCCCGGTATGTGCAAAAATACAAAACTTGTTATTGGAATGATAAAGTGTTATATTTCAGACAATGTTTTTATTCTTCTTTTTTAAATACATATAAATAAAAATAAAATGACACTGTTAAAATTGAAATAGAATAGCATTACAACTATCCAGGTATCCAAGTTTTATTTTGGTATGTTTATTATTCATAGGTACGGGGATAACAGTAAAAATAATTTGCCTTTGATATAATTATAATTTGTAATTGCACATGAATACTGATTTACATAGTACATCTACAAATCAGAAGGTTTTATATCATTATAAAATGAATGTTTAAGGTCAGCCAGAAGGTCTCACCAAACAGAACTGCGTGGTGTACAGCATTTCTGACACAAATCGTTGGCATGACGTACACTGTTCTTCTAAAAATTCAGTTATCTGCAAAGCAGGTATCTATCATACAGATATTGAAAGAAATGGTTTCTTTAATGAAAATGCGTGCCTAAGAAATACTTATTTTTTTTATAAATGATAAACATGTTAATGTTTTAAAAATGAATTTAGAGCATGTTACGTATGTAACAACCGACGAAAGTAGCGCTGAACGTACAATTATGTGTTAAAACGTAAACAAAAGTAGTATTTGACTTCCATAGTATATATGCCAAGCACTATTGTTTTTGAAACTGTTGTAAAATAACAAACATAAAAAGACTTTGAAAAATAAAAATGGTAGCATTTCTGAGGCATAATGGGCCTTTAACAACTAATGTGTGTACATAACTTGTGAACATGCATTTTGTATACACACAATTTTTCTAGGAAAAAAACGCATTGTTCTCATACTTACAATCTTAAAATACTTGATAAAATCAAACATTGCAAAACAGCTATTTTATAGTTATATCACTCTGAATGCACAGCTTCCGAAAAACCGCAGGTTACAATGATTTATTATATTTATTTCAATTACAAA
Source organism: Ruditapes philippinarum (assembly GCF_026571515.1). NCBI lineage: Eukaryota > Metazoa > Mollusca > Bivalvia > Venerida > Veneridae > Ruditapes > Ruditapes philippinarum. The sequence goes on from NW_026856042.1 coordinate 16,766, forward strand.
TTTCCGTTAGATTTAAACTGAATTTTGGCAGAGAAACTGCGTGCGTGCTAATGTCCATTTGTTTAGTTCTGAGCCACATCATAATACGTCACCAAAAACATGAACACTAACATTTTTAATTACGGAAATATGTGCAGATCGAAGTAAATGCTATCGAGCATTTTTTGTTTATTGAGATTCCCAAAAGCTAGCTCCTTGCTACAAGTAGTGTTTGCAATTACAGAAAAAAATCATTTGTAAACATTTTTTTTAATTGGACTGACGTGAAATAAACGTATCCTCATAACATGTTATTTTTAAGCTGCTTTTTTTTGTAAAATAATGAGCTTTTAGAGAATTGCCTGAATCATATAAATACTGAAACACGACTACATGAAACCTTATTGGTAATTGCACTCGACAATAAAAAACAACGAAACAAAAATTGATTACTTTTTTTACTTTTGTTTTTTTAAATTGCTTCAATTTGTGATTTTTTTTAAATATTATAAAATAAATTAGTACCACAAAGATTTTGCGTATTATTGGTACATGTAATTGTAATAATGGCAATGAGAAGTACGAAGAACCTTTATTTGCGCCAACTTACATATTAAATATGCAAAGTTCAGATATGAAAATGCGTCATCAAGAAGAAACAGTTAAGGCTTTAAGCCATTAACCTGCTGGCGGCTACTGGTCAGATGACATGATTTCCACTGCTTATCATTCTGTAAATATTTTCCCTAAAAATAATGAATGATTTAATCAATATTAAAGTCCATTTAGGATATATAAACTGTAATGGTTAAAACTTGAAATATCTTTATTTCAGAACGGATGATGGTGGCGTGATTGGAGGATAGATATGTTGTGCTGCGAGTTGTGCAGCGTCTTATTTCAGTACTTATATTTTTTCGTCGTCGTTGTTGTTTTTTTTGGAAGCTGTAACTGACTGAAAGTCAAAATCTAAAGATATAAAAACTCGTCGTAAGCTTCCTGAGTTTATTTTAATAAACCTTTTCTTTTATCATTATTACATAAACATACATATTATATACATATAACATACATAAATAGACTATTTTCAATATCAACAATTTCATGTCTTTGTATTTAATCCACATGTTTTCAAAAACTTTAAATGAATTCATTTTCTTGAACATTGTATGCATAATATTTATCCAACATGTTATAGTAAAATGTAAGTTACTAAATAATTTGTAGTACACATGTACAAAATTAATGTCATTCCTTGTTAACTTATATAGAACAATTCTTTACTATTTTATAATAAAATAATGCTTCACTTCATACTATTACATAAACAGTAAACAGTAAAATCCGTACATAAAATAACTTGTAAAATACCAAAAAAATCTTATCTCTGTCAGCTTCTTGAGTTTATTTTAATAATGCTATTTAATAATGCTATAATTTGAATTTACCAATCAGACTTTAACATGTTTATATAAACAATAAGTTGACAGTTTTTGTCGGTAGAATTTGTACATAATTTGTATAGATCTAATTATATATTCTCGAGCATATAGAAACACAATGATTCTTTCAATAACGGTATCTGATAAAAGACTTTGAAAATAAATTTTTAATGTTTTATTACAACTATTTAAAATAAATATTATATCTTTAATGATTATTTTTATAATATCTATATTTTCACGGCAGAACAGATTTAATAATATACGAAACCATTTGTGTTTATGAATAACGTAAATAAAACCTTATATATCATATTTTTTAAACGCAAAGTCAGTCAGAACGAGAATATTAACCATAAAAATCGCATTTACGACTTCAGTGCATTAATAACTAGCAATATTTTTCATACGCATTTATTTAAGTTCGATAGCTTTTTTAAAGCCTCCTATGATTCCTGGTGTTTTCAAAATACTGAACTAAAATTTCTACTTTTCGTACATTTTTTGAAAATTACTTTCTTCTGAAATCATAATGAAAAGCCAAGTGACAAAACAGATTTATTTTCTTTTTTCTTTTTCTTTTTTTAACTGTAAATTATGCATTACCGCAATGCAGTATTGAAATATTAATTTCAGTATTAAATATCATTATTAAAAAAATATGAATACAGGATTTGAAAGCAGGAAGTTAACATCACAGATATTATTTTTCAATTTCTATTAACTCTATCATAATACTTTCCCCATTTTTATCATTTATTGTAGTAATGAATAGCAGTGTCATAATACATAACATTTTAAAACTTCCTGATCTTAACATAATTTGTACTGTAACCCCTCTAATTGAAGAACCCTACCTGTTCCCCTTTAATCAAAGATCCATATTTTTAACCCATCTAGTTCAGGAGCCATTCCTGTACCCCATTAATTCAAGTATTATATCTTTAAACCCTCTGATTCTAGAACTGTACCTGTACCACATTAATTAAAGAACCATATCTTTAATCACTCTAATTTTTGAACCATTCCATTACCAAATTGATTAAAGAACCAACATTTTATCTTTCATTTTTTTAATTCAGGAATCATATCCGTCCCCAATTGATTAAAGAACCTTATCTTTGACACTTCTTATCGGTATTGAAGAACCACACCTGTACCCCATTACTTAAAAAAACATAATTGTATCTTTTTAACCACCCCCTAATTCAAGAACCATACTTTACCATATTCATTCAAGAATCATATCTTTAACTACTTTAATTTAAGAAACATACCTTTACCCTATTAATTCAAGAACCATATCTTTAACCCCCTCCGGACATAATTTCAATCACAGGCAGGCACATTTACTGAACAGAGCTTCATTACATTTAATCTCTCTATCTCATACGAGACGGTAGTGTACAGAACAGTATAAAAATTAATGAAATATGATGTGGGCTTTCATTAGAAGGTGTATGATAATTGTCGAGAGGAAAAATTAATTACCTGTAACTGAACACAATATATCTTTATTTTGTTAAACGCTTTCAGACTGTTTGGTAAACAGGATCAAATTTAAACTCCAACATAATAATAGTTTATAAATGGACATTGTTGTTGTTGATTATATGCGGACATTTTAATATCAAAGTTTATTAAAAATGAAATTTCTTCTCTTTATACTCGTTATCATTGATAACTTGAATGTGGTTCCTGCCAACAATGATAATTGTGGATTAAATGATCTGAATGCTTTAATGGTTCGTCTGCGTCAACTTCGAACAGAATTTAACAACTTGAAAAGCCAGCACGCTGAACAGATAAATCGTGTTGATCGTATTGATTTACAGATAAATGCCACTCGAGCAAAGCTTGAAGTTCTAAACAAAGCAAATGGTACCCAAGAAACAGAACTTAAAGAGCTTAGACAAGATATCAACAATAAATCTTTAGAAATCAACAAAGAAAACAGAAAACAAGATACAGAACTTAACAAACTTAGACAAGACATAGCGGCAATTAAAGGTATTCTATTAAACTATTAATTCTTAGATGACAGTGCTTATCAATGTGACTCAACTGAGGAATTCATTGACATGACTGGGTCAGAACTGTTTTTAAGATATTTAAAAAAAAATATTTAGGTCTATATCAATACTATGTTCAACATTTCAGAGCTTTAAAAGAATGCTCGCTACCCTTTTCTTTACTTATCACCTTAATTGCGCAAAATTTAGTTACTAAAAAATGAAAAATTAAGACACAATTCGGTCTAAAAATTGCTCTTAAATCAATTTTCTGTATTAGACCTAGTACATTTCTACATAAACAAGTACACCAAAATAGACAAAAATGTGACTTTTGTCGTGCCAACTTCTGACAGATATTTCCCGCTGCAGTAGGTAGGATGTGAGCAGACAGACACTAATAAACATAGGAGGGGGACAGAAACATGCATTGGACAGTACAGGTAGCTCATATATGAATTCGAATAGTGAATCTTCTTTTATTTCATTATATACTGATGAGAAATTAGTCATGATGTTCAGAAAATTGGAAAAATTAGATGCAAATGATAAAACTTTTATGTCAATGGCCGAAAAAAATGATAACAATATACGAAAAGAAGATAATCTGGAGCATGTTATTAGCGTGAGAGATGTTAGCCTATCACAGTATAGACACTGAAGCGCGCTCGAGGAGCAATAATATAATCTTATATTTTACGGCTTAGCTGATGTCAGGGCAGAGAATACATACGAACTTCTTTCGCAGTTTTGCAGCGACCATCTAGATTTCGACCTAGGGGAATATTTTGTCCAGCGTGTGCACCGTTTAGGCTCTGTACGTCGCGCTAGTGGTTTTACGCAAACTCCCAGACGTCCAATAGTTGTCGCTTTTCGAGATTTTGGCGGCACAAAGTTCATCCTTCAGCAAACTTGAAAACTGAAGCATGCACGATTTAGTATGGATAGGGACTATCCGAAGGAAATTGCTAGCACAAGAAAACGACTTTTTGGCCGTTATCGCAACAAAAGAGATTTGCAAGGCTCAGAGGTAAAATTCGCCTATCCAGCGAAACTCATTGTAAAGGGCCGAGTTATAGCAGACGAGTTCCCCGACTGGCATGAAATTTTGAACCAAGACAGGTGTAAAATGTTTATGTGGCAAAATAGTTCGCATAGTAAACATAACCAACGTGTCAACTCTGTTTCAACAGAAGCCGATAACTCAGTTAGCAACCCTCAATTTTCACAATCGCTGGTGCACCCTAGCGATAGTCGAAACCAAACATATCGCATATCACCACGAATTCAGTCATCTACACATCCTACGTATAGCCAAGTAACAGCGAGAACTGCATCTAGCTCGCAAAATATACCCCATTTAAGAAATGTATCGTCTGTTTAAACGGTAGACGACAGACGGCACGGAAGCGTGACAACCTAGTGAACGGTAGTGGCACGGGCGGTCATGATTTTCCACCTGATTCCGTGATAATCGAAAATCACTAGAAACTCACCGGACAATAGGACATTAGGGAGAGACAAGCTATTAGATGTGCACTTTTAAATGTACAGTGTCTCGTTTCAAAAATTTTAATAAACTAGAAACGCCCACATTACGGAATTCATTCGATGATTACAGTATGATTTTCTTGACAGAAACTTGCTCGAGTGAATGTATTAACATGAAGGTTGACGGTTTTGAGTTATTTAGTCTTCATCGGTCGGAGAAAAATAGCTATAGTAAAAGAAACTCGGGCGGCGTTGCTGGATACGTAAAACTGTCTTGATTGATTTTGTGTCTTTATACAGCACAGATAACGATGATATCTTTTGGCTGTAAATTGACGGTTTATTATTTGATTTACATTATGATATATGTTTGTGTCTTTGTTATGTAGTACCGAAATGAAGCTCAAAAGAAGCTTTCATTTTGTCAAATATATATGATAGAGTTTTAAATGAAATTGTAAAAATTAGTAGTATCACAAATGACAATTGTTCTTTTATAGTTCTAAGGAATTTAAATAGCCGAGTTGGTCAGTTGAATGACTATGTCAATGATGATGACTTAGATATACATATAAGCTCCCTTCTACCTGATAATTATGTGCGAGGTCATGTTTTACCAAGAATGTCTCAAGAATTTGGGACAAACCAGAATGGAACATTGCTTAAACTTTTGTAAGCAACCTGGCCTTAGAATACTAAACGGTCGTATAGGAAAAAATGCAAATACATGTATAGGGAAATACACATTTATTGGTCCGCTCGGAAATAGACTAGTTGATTATGTATTAGCAATTGGAAACATTTTTAAATTGTTTAACTCTCTTAACAATTGTGTTGTAACACTTAGCCTTTCTGCAAAATTGCAAGATATAGATTTATGTACAGACTCAATCAAACCGAGTCTGCAATTCTCTTGAAATTTTGTTTCTAGATTGTTAAATGAAAATGTTTGTAGCAATATAGAATATAGGTAAAATGGAATACAGATAAGTTACATGATTATAAACGAAATCTGTCTGAGGATTTAGTGGTACAATAACTAAATAATCTTACACCTGAATTAAACACTGTGGTATATAGCAATGATGTTGACGAAAACATATCTTGTTTTTAAACTTTAATTGACAAAGTTTGCTCTATTTAAGCATGTACCGAAAAGCCCAGTAAATACTCCTGTTATACATGTAGATATGAAGCAAAAATGGTTTGACCATGAATGTGCGCCAAAACAAGACTTTTTCTATAAATGCCTAAATGTGTATCGAAATTGTAAAAGTGATAGTTATAAAGTTAATACGTGCAGAGCAAGGTCGCAGTATAACATATGTTAAAGGAAAAGCGTTATAGATATAGACAATTAAATACAAATTAATTGATTAAAGCCATGGTTGAAAATGCAAAGCGGTATTGTAAAATGTTGAAAGGGTTATCTGGTAATACCGTTAATTCAATGTTACCTTCAACAGAACATTTCGCCAGATATTTTAAAGCAATTAATAACCCGGAAAATACTTTTTACCAGGCAGATGAAGATATATTATTTTTTAACGATAGATATTAAAACGGGGAACTTCAAGTAATGTTTTCTAATTAGACGCAGAGATAAGTAACTTAGGAATTGTAAAAGCGGTTAAACAGCTTAAGAACAGTGCTAGTGGAGGACCCGATCTATTACTCAATGAATTGATTGGTATAGACATACTACTACCATATTTATTCCAATTATTTAATAAATGTTTAAATATGGGTTAAACAATAAAGAATAACTTTTTTGCATTTGTTGATTTTCAAAAGGCCTTTGATTTTGTGGTACAAACTAATAAAATTAGGAGTAGTAAGAGGGAACATTTTAAATGTGATTAAGTCAATACATGTATATGAGTGTGTGAAATCACTAGTTAAATTTTTTTAACTCTTTAAGTGAAGTTTTTGAGTGTCATTTAGGAGTCCGTCATTTAGAGGTCCGTGAATGTCTATCACCTTTCCTATTTAGCATGATTTAAACGATATAGAAGAAATAAAGGTATAGAGGGCATTGATATTGGTCCCATGAAACTATGTCTACTATTGTATGCGGATGACATTGTATTATTTTCTTATTCTGCAGATGACTTACAGAATTCCTTAAATGTATTACAAGAATATTGTTTTAAATTGGAAGCTTACTGTCAATACTAAGAAGACAAAATTGTGATTTTAGAAAAGCTGGACGTATTCCTGAAAATTTAGTATTCACTTTTAATGATGAAAATATAGAAATTGTTAACAAATTTAAATATCTAGGTGTTATATCTACGACAGGAGGTGTTTTAAATGAAATGGACAAAATGTTAGCAGGCCAAGCTTTGAAAGCATCTTTTCAACTTGATAAATATTTGTTTTAGTTTACACCAGTCACACTTAAACATATGTTAAATTTGTATGATAAATTAGTTACGCCTGTAATGAATTATTGTTCTGAAGTATGGGGATTTCACAAAGCTACTCATATTGAAAGAGCGCATCTTAGTTTTTGCAGAAGATTATTAGGTGTTAAAATAAGTTGTCAAAATGCATTTGTTTACGGTGAAATCGGAAGAGTCTCTTATATAACTCATATACATATAATACGGTACTGGTAAAAGTCATGTCAAAGTGATAATGTTAAATATGCAAAGAAATTGTACAATGTTTTAAAAAGTGAACTTGAATCACATCCTTATCATATAAGTTGTGTATACAATGTAAAAAGGTTATTATCTAAATTTGGATTTTCTGATGTTTGGTTAAACCAAGGAGTTTGTGATGTATGTTTGAATATTTTAAAGACACGTGTGGGGTATAGATATATAAGCGTCGCGTTGTGTTTTGTTTCTATCTTTTAATATCTCAATAATATACAAGTAAAGCGGTAGTGACGATGGTATATACGTTGACGTCATCTTGATTCCCGCCGTCAATTTTAATATCTCAATAATAGACAAGTAAGCGGTAGTTACGTTGGTATATACGTTGACGTCATCTTGATTCCCGCCGTCAATGCGTCGTTGTTGTTCCCGCCTACACATAGCGTAAGTCTTTCCGACATTATCCCGGCCACGAAATGATTACGATGTAGAAATGATTTCTAATTGGTACAGTTTCACGATAGGTCTCGAAGTGACCAGTCCATTACTCGTGCGTAAAATTGCTACTCGTGTGAGGCCGTCATTACCGTAAATTAACTGCTGGATTACGCCTAGTTTCCACTGCGTCCTTGGCGATTCATCATAAATATGTACAACGTCGCCAACCTGAACTGTCTGATGTTGTATCCTGTTGTTGTGTGGTACTGACGCAGTGACGTAAGATATTTGTGATAATGACAGATAAGTTGTGCCTGCATTCTTGCCCTTTTTGTTACGTCAGACATTGTAACATTCTGTGGTTCTTGTGTATTGCCATCATATGGAAGGGATGTAATACGATGTCCATAAAGCAGGTGCGCCGGTGTTAATGGGTCCGGGTCTCTTACATCGGAAGTGACGTAAGAAAGCGGTATGTCGTTCATTATACCCTCAATCTCTGTTACTATTGTTTGGAGGCTTTCGTAACTAATAAATGAACGACCTAAAACTTTCTTGATGGTGGTTTTTGTTAGCCCAATAAGTCGCTCCCACCAACCGCCAAACCATGATGCTCGCTTGGGTATGAATCTCCATTCAGTAACATGGTTGCGTAGAGCGTCATTAACTGCCGTTGATCTCCTGTGTTGTTTAATAGTATTTGCTGCTGCGTTGAATGTTGTTGCGTTGTCTGATAACATTGTATGGGTTTTCGACTTGTAAATCTTCTAAACGCTTGGATGAAGGTTTCGTCTGATAAATCTGGTACCAGCTCAAGATGGGCAGTTCTTGTTGAAGCGCACGTAAATAGACAAATATAAGCCTTATGCTGAATTCTGGGATTGCTGCGTACATACAATGTTCCCGACCAATCAACCCCGGTGACTGTAAATGGAGATGTATCTTGTACTCTAATTTTTGGTAGGGGTGGTGGATCTTGTGCTGTATATGGTTTGCCTGTTACCATTCGACATTGAACGCATTTCCGGAGAAGGCTTTGTATATACTGACGGATAGATGGTATCCAGTATCTCTGTCGTAAATGTGTGATCAATGCACTTGCGCCTGCGTGAAGTTAGTTCTCATGTGCGTTTAAAACTAGTAACCGTGTGAAAGGATGTTTTGCCGGAAGTAAGTATGGAAATCTAGTTAATTCTGTTATTGGTGCATTGTGGATTCTCCCGCCACATCGTAGAAATCCATCTTTATCCAGGAAAAGTCGTAAACGTTTCACTAGAGTAGGTCGTTTACCATTTGATTTTAGATTATTGATCTCAGCCTTATACTTCAAGAACTGGGTGCTATGTAGCCATAGTCGTTCAGCCTCTTGTAACTCTTGAACGGTTAATGGTTCGAGTCTTGACACTCTTCTGGCTCTGTTTCTTGTGCGACAATTATGGATAAAACGTTTCCTTAAGGCAGTCACTCTGAGTAGCTTCTTATAGCGGCTGAATTTCTTAACATCAATGAGTTGGTGAATTCCTTGAGAGGGCTGTGTAAGGTTCGAATACCTTTCATGATTTATATCATCTTCGTCATTTTCGGTTGTTGAAAACAAAATGGCATTGTCATTTGCTTGCCAGCTAGACCACTTATTAATGTCAGGAAGCCATTTTGGTCCATTATTCCATAATCTGCTTTTATTGTGATCCTTGGCTGACAAACCTCTTGTTAATAGATCAGCTGACTTCTGGTCTGTTGGACAATATCTCCACTTCCGGTTCTCTGTAACTTCGTGAATCTCCATAACCCTGTTCTGTATAAATGTCTTCAACTTCCGATTAGTTGCTAACCAATGAAGAACTATTTGGCTGTCAGACCATATGTAGACTGAATGTACTGGTATAGACATTAACACGTGTTTTGAAAGACGGGCTCCAATAACCGCAGCCATAAGTTCGAGTTTCGGTACTGTCAAATGCTTAAGTGGTGAAACACGAGTTTTCGACATGACCAATGTAGACTGTTTACCTTTGACGATGTATGCCACTGATCCATAGGCTTGTAGACTTGAATCGCAAAATACATAAAGGGAAGTTGTATCATCTGCTAGTTCTGTCTGGTTCCCTACATTACCGGAAGTGATTTTTATGTCTGCTTTATCAAAGTAATCTTTGAAATTTGTTCGTAATTATACCATTGTATCCTCTGCAATATTCTGCCACTGTGTCTGTTTGGCTTCCGGAAGTGATGCGTCCCATTCTTAATTTTCTTTCCATATGACTTGTAGTAAGAGCTTAGCTTTTATCGTTATTGGGCTGAAGAATCCAAGAGGATCATACAATTGTGCCGTTTCTTGGAGTATGGTGCGTTTTTTCATCGGATTGAGCATATTTATAGATCTCTGGTTCAGAAATATCTGATCATTAGTTGCATCCCTTCTCATGCCTAGAATATTCGTTATTTCGTCTGATTCATGTATGTCGTCTGCTTTGGAAATCGCGCGCAAATGACAGCTGTTTGAATTCCAGGAACGGAGATTAAAACCAGCAGATGACATCAGGTCTCTTGCATCGTGATGATATTTAATAACCGTGCTTTCATCCGGAAAACTAGAGATAACGTTGTCTACATATAAATCTTTTTTTTAGTATTTCACTCACCCATTTGTTGTTGTTGTTATCAAGGTGCTTCATAAGTGTAGCTTGTAGGATAAACGCTGAACATGTAGCTCCAAAGAGTATAGATTTGAACCTGTAAGTTACTAAGTTTCCATCTGGATTGGTACTGTCACTTAACCACATGAACCAGGTGACGTCACGATAGATTTGTATATTGTCGTAGGCGCCGGATTGTATTTTCCGTTCTTTTAAGAAAAATGTTATAATTGTCAGGTAACACCGGATGGTCACATTTCCATTGTAATTGTGCTGAATAACGTCCGTCCTTGAATTCAATACATTTGCCAGGTATTCAGAGGTAGTTTCATCATCTTTTCCAGGCTTAATACCTGGAGACTCTAACTTCCAGAAACGTTCTAGGTCATGTGTATCTGGCTTAGATATTAAGACATTTAATATGCAGTCTGTAGCAGTATCAGTAAAAAAACCGGAAGAGGACCGGAAAGCAAGCATCCTATCTTAGACTGGCCAGCTGTGGGACCATTACCACGGATCACTCTATTACTGACAATATCCAAGTACTTATCTGCACCAATTAGAAGTGATATATTGAAAGTGTCGTCATCTGTAACCGGATGTGCAAGTGTAAGCCCAAGAAGATATGGAAGTGCTGTTGTGTCTTGTTGAACGTTTCTTAGGGGGACGAAAATAGTAGGGACAATCAGGACATCTATAGCTATCTTTCCTTTGGTATCAGTTAACAAATATACTGTTGCGGTATCAATGTGACTTACTTTCTTTGAAGATGAACCAAATGCTGCAAGCTCTAGGACTTCTGTTCCCGTTCTTCTAAGTTCGAGTCTTTCTGCAAGTTCCTTTGTTACAACTGACCTCTGTGCTCCTTCGTCAAATAAAATGTTAACATCTGTACAAAGGTTACCAAATGCAACTCCAGATGTTACTTTCGCATCAGCGGTTTTCAACAAAACTTTAGGTCTAGAATGTGTAGTAGAGTGTAGTATTGCGCACTGATCACTGGAACCGGAAATGATTTTGGAACCGGAAGTAGCTTGATCTCTTAAACCTGGAGTGTAACTTTGGGCAAAACGGCATCGATGGTTCGATTTACATGTAGCAACTTGGTGGCGTCCTAGACAATTAAAACATAACTTTTTGTCTTTAACAATTTTCTTACGTTCAACAGTATTTGTTACCTTCCTGCAGTCATTTGCTAAGTGATTGTCGCCGCAAAAAGGACATCTCGGACGTTCCGCTCTCTTTTCATTTGTCTGCTGTTTGCGTGCCCCATTCGGATGAAATCGTGTCCCCGTAAGGAATGAAGCGGTAGCGTTATGAACTTCATCTGTATGTAAAGGCTGACCTGACTCCAGAATAGCGATCACCTTTTTCAATGCTTGTCTTAGTTCCGGAAGTTGCCAGTTACTGTTTCCATGTCACGAGTCATGTTGCGTTTAATTTCAGGAGGAAGTTTCTCTAATACCACAGGGACAAGTAGATTACCATAAGAGTCTTGACCTTGACCAAGTGCATGCAAGCCTCTAATATATGACTCCATTTTCTCTTGAAAATTTCGTAAACTATTAATGTCAGAGTAAGGACGGGGGTAAATCTTATAAACACTGCATGTAAGCGTTTATAATCTTGTGTTCCTCTCCGAAACGTTCTCTCAGTAACGCAACTGCTGGTGTATAGTTTGAATGCGTTAACGGAAATCCCTGAATCACTCTAGCTGCATCGTCGTGGAGTAAAGACCTCAGATATGTGAACATTTGTATGTCAGATAAAGATACGTTATTGTGCACACTTGACTCGAACGAATCCCAAAATGTCTGCCATTCTAAAATGTTGCCGGTAAATATAGGAAGCGTAAGTTTCGGCAGTTTATGAAATTGAGAATATTGTCCGTTATGTATAGAAATATCACTTACATGTCCATCGGAAGTACTGTTGGTCATGTTACCGGAAGTGTTCTCGGAATGATATGCGATGTTGGCACTGTTATTCATAGGCGACTCATCTAGCGGGGGATCTACGGTATTGATCAGCGGCGGTGGTATAACATTACCGGAGGGTTGTCTCTGTTTTGCTTCCAAGTTTCGGATTCGAATCTTTAAATCTAGCATATAATCTTCTGTTTCGTCGAAATCATCCTCGTCGGTTAGAGTTATAATGTTCACATTAAGCTCTTCAAGTGCTGAAACTTTAGACTGTAAATTATTGAATATCGTCTGGAACTGAACGCAATCATCAGTAAAATTTTCCAACTTGAGTAAAAGTCTGGAAATAACAGCTTTCTTAACGGCGTTCTTCTTTTTCAGCTAATTAAGATCCATGTTTGCCTGTAATTTCTCACTAGTTCGTCACGGCACCAAAATGTGGGGTATAGATATATAAGCTTCGCGTTGTGTCTTGTTTCTATATTTTAATATCTCAATGATATACAAGTAAAGCGGTAGTGACGTTGGTATATACGTTGACGTCATCTTGATTCCTGCCGTCAATACGTCGCTGTTGTTCCCGTCTGTAATTTCTCACTAGTTCGTCACGGCACCAAAATGTGGGGTGTAGATATATAAGCTTCGCGTTGTGTCTTGTTTCTATCTTTTAATATCTCAATGATATACAAGTAAAGCGGTAGTGACGTTGGTATATACGTTGACGTCATCTTGATTCCCGCCGTCAATACGTCGTTGTTGTTCCCGCCTACACATAGCGTACGTCTTCCCGACAACGCGATTGTACGATATATACCAACAGGACTGGAATGCAAGTTTACAGGAATCATCAAGAGCATTGTTTTACAGAACAATTTCTAGTTTTAATTTTCAGAATTACTTAAATGTTTTAACTGTAGAAAAACATAGAAAGTCAATGTCTAGATTGAGAAAGTCATCCCGTAGGAAATAAATTGAAACAGTTAGATGGAGAAAACCTAAAAGCACACCAAGAGAACAAAGAAAATGTTAATTTTGCAATGTACTAGAGGATGAATTTCATTTCATTATTGAGTGTACACATTACTGATCTCAGGCGTCAGTATATAAATAGAAATTACTGGGTTCATCCAAATAATATTAAAGGAACTTCACTGAGGTTTTTTGACATAGCGGGACTGGAAATAATTTTTTGAGATTATTACTCTATTTCATGAAGATCTATACAAATAACTTATGTGCAAAATTTTAGATCATTACCTCCCTCCGTTTTATCAGAATAATTATTATAATAGTGAAAATTGACCCAAAATTGAAAAGCGTTAAAACACTTTTCACTCAAATCGGACTGAGAGTAGCACAAACTAAAATTTTCAATGCATTTCTTGAATATTTCTTAGTAATATTTATATTTCTGTTTTAAGTGCTCATGTTGATCTGTATGAAAAAATACAATTTTATATTTTTAGCCTTACAAACCTCAGTGGAGTTCTTTTAAATGTGTAGGATTGATAAATATCACAAAGGTAGTCGACATAAAGAAGTAAGCAGCTTATATTTACTATGCATTTGAAAAAAGAGCATTGCTGCTGTCAACAATTTAGATATATGTTTAAATGTTAATGAAGAAGTGCACACATGTGGTTATAATATTATACTTACTATGTTTACATGTTTGCTATAAATAGATGCTTTGTCTCTCCCTACATGTATGTTAGTATAGAAATGAAATGTGATTGGTATAAATCTGCTATTGATATATGATTACCTTTATCCAGTACAATATAGTTAACACCTATATATATTTTTTTCAACATTGAAAGTTATATTGCTGTATGTACATGGGCCATAGATGGCTTACTACTTAATAAAAATATATTTCTATTTCAAGTTCCCCAGTTGATCTCTGTAAAATTTTATATTTTTGGGACCTCAATGGAACTTTAAATGTTCAGAGCATAAAATTCTAATAATAAAAAAATCATTCTTTAAATTAAATATAGTGTTGTTTGAAAATCATTTATAACAAAGGTTGAAGAGAAGTTACTGCAAAATCATTATGATTACTAAATGTTATGCTTTTTCGTGGAAAATCATAAAAAATATCCAAATGAAATCATGTTTCGTCTGCAGTAAGATTACTTTGCACAACCTGATTTGCATTTTACTTTGTTTTGCTAAATACATCCATTCCACAGATTAAAACACCCATGAAAATTTCTTTTTCGACAAAACCATGGTATTTCATGCCCATGAAACTATTATTCACAGTAATATCAAGAGTAACTTCAACACTTACCAATGAAGGTACTGGAAAATATATGTTATATTTCCTCATCCAGGTCTGCTTAAAGAAAAAAAAACAGTCCTTTCATTTGTGGCGCGCTTGAACAATCACTATTTATGTGCCAATTATACACATTATTTGACAATTTCATTTGAAATCACCCTTCTAAATTCTGCTACAAAGTTGTTCAGAGTCAACTTAATGATTTTGAAAATAATTAGGGGGGGGGTTATTCCCCAAACATTTCAAGATAGTGGGGAATTATTAAAATACTAGTAGTGAGAAATTTAATTAACACTTTAATCAACCAAAATTTACAAACACAATCATTCTCAATCATTTGAAATTAAAAATGTGTTTTCTTATTTTTCTTTCCTTCGTGCAATTTATTTAAAAATCCATCCAAGAATGACAGTGATTGACGGGACTAAAAACAGACAGACAGACAGACCTACATGTATTAACTGACTTAACGTGTACAGATTTTTGTGATCTTCATTATTTTTTTCATAATTTAAAAGCACTTAATGCCCCCAATAACCAATGATTCATTCTAAAGGTCAGGCGTATACAGAACTAATCTCACGCAAACTTGGAAATCGTCAAATATACCTTACTGGCACACGAGGACGCTCGGACAGATGGACAAACATGTACCTTCAGGGCGATAAAAACTAATTAAAAAAACATTGCAATAGGTTAAAAGAACATTTTTGTATGATTGAAAGTATGAAAATAACATCTGAATGACAAACGCAAATATGATTCTCATTTAGTTTGGTATATATTTCACCATTTTGCACCATAAAAGTTGTAGTTTTAATAGATGCTACTCTAAATTTCCCCTAGTAAGTCTTAATTAGTATCACTGCACTTATATTTATTAAAAGGAAAGAAAACAAGCCTAGTAAAAAGCCTTGCGCGTGTTGACGTTACCTTTTTTTACTAGTATACAGAAACAAAGGAAATTATCAGGCATTTTTAAATCCAAGATGGCTGCCGCATTAAATTTATCTTTTTCCCATTTATTCTTCTCGTTTACTCTTTTGCCGACTGAAATAAGCAAAACCTGAAATTTAAATTCAAAAGATGTGTTTAATCTTGCGTTTGGGAGAATTAAAGTAAAAATTAAAAATAGAAAAAATGGCGGCCATTTTGAATTTAATTTTTCAAAGATCAAGGACTAGAAATAAAGTCGTGGTAGAGCAAAACATAAATTAAGCGTACTGGAAATAGGTCAGATTGAACTAATCAAAGCACAGAAGGCGCTGAATTTGTTTGGGTCTCAGCATGTCAGAAAGGTGACAGTTGTGAGATTTAAAACCAATTTGTTGTTGTATAGTGCCATTAATGTTTTTTCCAGTGTTATTACTGTAGTTCATTGGTTATGAGACTTATTGCAACATTGATATTCAATTCAATGTTTATTTGGCCTAAACAATTAAATAAAAAACAAAACAAAAAACATGTGTTGCCTTAACTTGGATTTGAACCACATACCTCTCGCTTCCTTTACGAGCACGTAATCCCTGAACCACAATGAATATATCAGAAAACAGCCTGAAGCAAACCATATTGTTCAAAATTAGGGTTTGTAATCCTTATTAATTTCGTAGTATGTATATCTGTCATTGAGTCAACATCCTTACTTTATTTTTAACAGATGTTCATTTAGGCGACCGCAATAATCCGAAGCTTTACAGAAATAGCCGAGCAATTTGCATTGATTAAAATGATATTCATGCGCGTAACAAAATTATTTGAATATATTACGGGTGTTTAAAATTACACAATATTAAAAATCTTCGACCAATCGGGAACTATTTTTTCTTCCCTGAGAAGGCTTGAAAACTTATGCGCCTGTCATTTGACAATATTTACGCAGTGAATTCTCCTTAATTTTTCGTCGTTAGTGTACGTATAAAATGAGCTAAATAAAGATGATACATAAAGCGCTTGAAACGTTATATGATTCCATGGGACTTTTCGATATAGGGAAGGATATCAATGCATGTCAGGAAAAAAATGTACCACCCGCTTACAGCCGTTATAAAAAATCCTTCATATATAATATATGAAACATTTGTAACTGTATATGACAACTGTCTTTAATATTGTTTATGAACACTTTATGATTATAATTATGTTTAAGGTTATAAACAAGTAAACAACTCTGTGAAATAAGTAAATAGTTTCAAGTAAGATTTTTTCTCACATTACATGCCCCTCTCTTTCCATCGCTCTTATGTCCACTCCAGGTTTTTGTTTGGTGCCTTCTGTGTGCCCTACTTTGATGTGTCGGGGAGCTGCGTCCTGTGAACGTTGCCTTTACTTTGTTGACCTTTATTCTTGTTTTTATCAGAATATAGGAATAGGAACGAAAATGAGAAAAAATAAGTCTTACTTCTATCCGCCATAATACATGCATTTACGTTAGCAAAATAAAAGATAAAGAGTTACAAACTTTTGAGGTGTGTACAATTGTAAGTCTTATTTGTGCTTCAAGTGTTATTTTGCACAATTAAGACTATCTTGAAACAAAATGAGTAAGCGAATGACTTGAAACTTTGCACAAAAGCTATTGATCCGGACATAAAAATTCGTTTTCTTTGTCAAAATTTTACTTTAAAAATTAATCGGACGAGATATATTGTTTGTTATACGTAGTTGTCTCAAAATATTACGTATGTTCATGCAATTGATAAGATACTCGAAAACATCTTAGGCCTCTAAATATATGGTGAACAACTATTTGAGCATGCTTCATTTGAAATCGCGTGATACTGCCGAGAACATTTCCACACTCATAAAAAATGAAGATAATTTTTGTAAGTGCACTTATAATCTGTGGATGTTTCACATGTGTTTAAACAAACGGTGTTTGCATATGATTTTTACATGTTAGGGAACCTTGTGAAACATGTTGAGAAAAGGATACAATCTTTGAGAGAGAACGTCAAAGGTTGGATTTATAACTAATTATTAAAAGTTCTATTGAAAAAAAAACTTTAAGAATAGTCCGCAAACATTTTAATCTTTATTTATATATAAAAATAAACCTAAAGATGAATTGATACAAAATAAATTAATTTATGAATTCTAAGTTATTTTTTTCTATATACATTCCACTGATTTTATTTATAGAAGAGATAAAATTGAAATGTCCCGCGGCGCCATGTCCTGACAGCTCATGCGGTGATGAATGGGTTTCCTACAACAACTACTGCTACTATTTTGAGAATATCAATACAGCAACATTTGAAGAAGCAAGGGCAAGTATCATAGCTATAAACTGAAATGTCTTGTTTCACTTCAACCAATACTTTATGGCTCATAATTAAATACACTGTTTTAATAGAATTTCTAGACAAAAAAAACACGCACTTTTTATGTTAGTACAAAATAACAAAAGCAAAATTCCTCGTAAATACTATATTCTATACTCACAGAATAGGAACAGTACAGTATTTAACAATTATTTTCAAATGCTTTAATCTTTCAGCTATTCTGCAAGCAAAAGTCTTCTAACCTTTTGTACGTTGAAGACAATGACGAAAACTCATTCATCCTAAGAATGCTCGGTCGTTTTAAACGTGAGAAATATATTTTCTTTAATTTAATACAATATAATCATAGCTTTTTAAATGTCTTCTCATAATACTCGTTAAACGATTTTTAATTTCTGGTTTTATATCATTAGAATAAATCGAACACATGAACTTACATTAACATGCATGAGAATTGTTAAAAACCATGAATGTTTGATCCATATCATAAGATTATATTCAAATAAAACAATAGTAGGAAGCATCGTTTGGTAGACACAGTTGTTACAAATTACGTAAAGGTACGTTTTTGTATGCTATGAAAATTTAGTAAATTGTAATCAAATATATAAGATTAAACGATGATTAATTCACTCATTTACTAATGGTATTTAATGGTAATTAATTAATTAATTACATTAATTAATGGAATCAACTACAGACAGCTAATAGACTTTATTATTATAATATCTAGTATATATGTTTTAACAATTATTGATAAATAGCAAGCTACAGCTGGTTGATTGGGTTAACTGACCAAAGTACAGAAGGTATTTGGAAATGGATAGACATAAATGCACCGGCAAGATTTATTAAATGGGCACCCGGTAAGTGAAATTTACCGAGTAAGTTTTATTTTCTACAGAAAAAAAACTTATGATTTGTCTCAGATAAAATGTTTTCAAATTTGTTTATAAACAATTACACAAACAACGATTGTTTATTTTTAGACAATACCTATTACAAGTTTCAAGTTTCAAGAGTTTATTCAGCATAAACATACAATATGTTCATTGCCATACATATGATATAATGTGCATGTAATATGACAAGAAAACAAACAAACAAACAAACAACAAAAATAAAATACATTTGGTAACAATGAGAATAACCCAAACAAACACACACACACACACCCACAAAAAATATTTTTGAGAAAAGTGTAAAGAAATAGTAATTATTCAATATGTATTTAAACAGTCAGATTTATTGATTATACGTATCTCGTTTACATGTAGCTAGGTATAAATACTTTGCCAGTTTATTTATAATACTTTTTTGGCAAGATGTCATAATATTCTAAATTTCTGGATACTAGGCCAAGAACAGTAATAATTAGGAAGGCAACGATATCTTATTTCTCTATAAAAGGGACACACTAATAGAAAATGATACTCATTTTCAACAACATTCATGTTACAAGGTAAACAGATTCGTTCAGATCTTGGAATATTCCTGTGTCTACCTTCCTCTATCAGTAATTTGTGAGCAGAACATCTAAATCGACATAAAGTAGTACGATAATTTAAATTACTAACACACAACAAATATTTTTCCGCAACATGTTCATTTTTAAATATGCAATAAGTTTCTAATTTAGGTAAACTGTTGATTTCACTTTGCCATTGTTGTAAGTATTGATCTTTTATTCGTGCTATTAAAATATTAAGTTGATCATTTGTAATATTTTGATTATTCAATAAAAACGGAAAACCTAACTCATTCAACAAATCTCGTACATCACTGGACCACTTGTTTAATAAAACATCATAATCATTTCTCATACTATAAATTCTATAAATATGTTTGTCGTTATTCTTAAGAATTCTGTACCAAAATTTCAATATCCTTATCTTTCTATATACAATTAATGGAAATCTTCCTAATTCTCCATACACTGTTGTATTTGCAGTTTGTTGCCTTACACCTAACAACTGTTTCAAAAATTTCAAATGTACTCTTTCAATGTCAGGGGCTTTATGTAGCCCCCATATTTCTGATCCATAATTTAATATAGGTAATATCATGGTATCAAATAATTTTAATTTATCTGGTATCTCAAAATTAACTTTATCAAATAATGCATTTAAAGAAAACAAAGCTTTAAAAGCTTGATTAGCAAGCGATTTTTGTGCTTGATAAAAACGACCAGAAAGCGTCACACCTAAGTATGTAAAAGTTCTCACAACTTCTAGTTTTTCACTATCATAGAATATATCATAATCTTGAGTTCTGTTTCCAGATTTACAAACCATGACTACAGTTTTATCAGTATTAAAAGTAATATTCCATGCTTTACAATACATGTTCATGTTATTTAACAAATTTTGTAGACCTTCAACAGTATATGAAAATAAAAGAGTGTCGTCAGCAAATAATAACATAAACATCTGTATTTCATCTAGACTGAAAATATCATCAGATTGAGTCAACATACAATTATACATATCATTTATGAAAAATAAAAACATAAGAGGAGACAATGGCTCTCCTTGTTTCACGCCCATAAAAGTTTGGAAATCATCTGTCAAAGAACCATTCACCCTTATACATGATCTAACGTTGTCATACATAATTCGTAACATGTTAACTATTTTTGAAGAAGCTCCATTTGTTATAAGTTTATACCAAACACCGTCCCTGTAAACAGCATCAAACGCCTTTTTAAAATCAATAAAAGCTAAAAACAGCTTCTTTTTTTCATTGTGTAATATTTTGTTTATGATAGAATTTAAAAACAAAAAATACAATCTATTGTACTTCTTCCTTTACGGAATCCAAATTGAACATCTGTCAATAAATTATTACTATCAGCCCATTTCCTTAATCTATTATCTAATAAAATTGAGAAAATTTCAGCAAAAACGCTTGTAAGTATTATCCCTCTATAATTATTTACATCATTTAAGTCTCCCTTTTTAGGTACTGGCACAATAATTCCTTTAGTCCAACTTATAGGATATATACAATTTGAATACATATAATTAAACAATTTACAAATCACTGGTGCTAAAAATTGCTTACATTCTAAAAAATATTTCAGGTATAAGTAAATCTTCACCAGCACTTTTACCTCTTTTAAGTGAAGATATAGCATGATCAACTTCTTCTACACTAAAATCCTTATCCAGCTCATAAACAACATTAGAGTTAAAGTTATCATCACTTAAAATTCGCCTCTACATTTTTCATTCATTAAAAATATCACTACTCGTAAATAATTCTTTAAATGATTAAAAAAATCATCTTTTACTTAACGTACTACTGTTTTTATTATAAGATTTTAGCTTCTTTATTTCAGACCAAAATTTTTGTGGTTGTTTTTTCGATAGCTCGTGCAATTTATGTTTTTTGGTCTTGCTTGTACTTTGATATTGCTTTTCGCTTAGATTGTTTTATATCTTCTTCTGTTGATAATCAATAAATTAACATTTTCAGATGATTTATCATATCTATATTTTCTTTTAGCTAACCTCAATTCGCGTCGAGCATTTTCACAGTCTTCATTAAACCACGGGCTTTTGAAAATTTCCTTTCACTCTTTCTATCTGCATCTTTATAAATATGCTTATTTGAACCAAAAATAGAAAAGGCTTTATCATAAAGAATACTTGACAAGTCACTTATTCCACTATCTAGGTCAATATCTGACGAAATAATACTATCGACAATATTACCAATTACGGCATTTCCCTTGACATAATATTCTTATAATCTATCAACTTTTCTTCTTTTAAAACGAAGTTTACAAACATTTGCACTAATAACATTATTACATAAAACATTTTCACACAATACATCAAAACTTATCTGTATAGGCGCATGTGTTGAGCATGTATAAACATCGTGGACAATAAATTCAGAAATAAAAGGAAATAACTCGTAAGAGCATATAACGTAATCAATCAAACTATTTCCATTCGAACTCATATTGGTAAAACCACCAATCCCAGCGTCGTCACCACAACGCCCATTTACAATTTAAAAGTGAGCTACTTCTACATATATCTAATAATTTTATACCCGAGTATTGACAGTTTCATCCATAGAAAATCTATGAGGAAAATTCGATTCATTAATACAATATTCATTTTCATCTAACACATGTATAAATCTATCAAAATCTGTACAGTTTTTTGTAAAATATCAGACCTTTTTCCGCATCTTGAATTCAAATCGCCAATTATCGACACGGTACCTAATTCCGTATATTTTCGAATGTTTAATTCAAGTGACTCAAAAAAACCAATTTCATGCAAATTATAATATATAGAGTTACTGGGTGGTATATAAAGAAAACAAACATACATATCTTGTAATAATCGAAAAAAATGCTTGCAAGATTTAACCCATATTATACCTGAGTAATCTATTTCACTTATACTTATTCCATCCTTATATATTTCTTTATAAAACAAACAAATATAATACAATAAGTGTCTTTATTACGCTGCCAAGTTTCAGAAAAAAATAAAACATCAAAATTTGTCACAAAATTCAAAAAGTCTTCATCACTCAAACAGTTTTTCAATCCTTCTACATTCCAGGAAACAATGTTCAAATCACACTTTTCTCCGTGACCCTAGCTTAATCCTTTTGTGTTGATGCTGGTTCCTGGCTTGAACAGCTTGTTGTCGATGAACAGCTTGTCTCGTACAAGTACCGCCCTTTTTCCCGCTCCTCGTGCCTTGGGGATCATTGATGCCAGCACTGTTAAGTGTTGAGAATTGAGTACCGCTCAAGCCGGTGCTAGGGGGCGTGAGGGATGTTGCACTCATTCATTATCCCTCATGTACAGACTCAATCAAACCGAGTCTGCAATTCTCTTGTAATTTTGTTGTGATTAATGCTTCCGAGGGATCACTTTGTTTCCAGAATATTGTGCTTCACAACAGCAGGTGTCAAGTGCTGTGTGGCAGCTGTAAAAAGTTGCCCCGTACTTCACTTCAGTGTTGTTATATTTTCTGGTCCTTCGGGATCATTGATGCCAGCACTATTAAGTGTTGAGAATTGAGTACCGCTCAAGCCGGTGCTAGGGGGCGTGAGGGATGTTGCACTCATTCATTATCCCTCATGTACAGACTCAATCAAACCGAGTCTGCAATTCTCTTGTAATTTTGTTGTGATTAATGCTTCCGAGGGATCACTTTGTTTCCAGAATATTGATCATTTCCAGGGTATTAGAGTGCGTCGTCTGTCCATGACCTCTTGTGGGAACTGATCTGAAACATTAAAGGGAGAATTGCGCAGATTTACTTTTCTAAGTTGTTGTTTAAGCATGAATTTAGAGTCTTTGTCTTTAAACCGGACAACAATAGGTCGAATTTTTCCAGGTGTAAAAGCTCCGATCCTATGGGCTACATCTACAGCTATTTTGGTTTCCGGTCCAGATATATTCAAAACTTGTGAGCAAAAGTCATACACTTTATTTAGTTCTCAGTAACCGGTTTATTTGGTAGAAAAGGTGTGCTATTATTGAATGTTGAATGGTCAGTAACTAGGTCATTACTGTCTGTGTTTGATACCTATCCTGAAACGATTTCTGATATAAGGGGACTCGGTCTCTCCAGTGTGCTATCATCACTGTCCATGTAGTTCTGTGAAGCTGTAGCTGATTTCGCGCCTTCTGGAATGCCAAAAAACAACATATTTAAACTCATGGATCTACATTTAATGTCAATCATGTCCTCAACCATTGAATCATTACTCAATTTCATCTGTAAATTGTCATTCTCTAACACGTGAAAATCGTGCTTTAACTTAGCAATATCATCTCTGTTTGTGTTTGTACAAGAAGATAACGTGTCATATTGGTCACTTATAAATTTCTGACTATTTTCAATCTGTTCGATCTTTTGATCCATACTATTAAGCCCGTACCGTTTATAGCGTCCACTGATGATTGAATGGAATTCAGTTGACCCAGTTTAGTGTCCATTTTTCTCGAGCCGAAATAAAATATTTTGAAGGACATCCCCCTGATTATTCTGCTGGGAATGCAATGGCGAAACTGGACTTAGATTCGTGTACGTCGGAGAGTAAGGATAGACTGGGGGAGCTATATAGATATTAGTTCCTGCAACATTGTTCAAGTGAGATTGCGATCCAGTATTTTGATTTGGGGTTTGTGGATACATTTGTTGACTAGACGCCATCTTTGTTGACTTTTTTACCTGACCGCTTTCTGTTGTTGGCGAGATTATGTCTTTTTTTTCTCTTTCTTCCCATTACATACTCACGCAAATTTCAGTGGTAGCTCGTGTGGTATCTTGTATGACAGATAAATCAAATTCAGATCGTGTTATTCGCTAAAACCATAGAATATGTATTTATTTTCCTCGGCTCAAAATTTTCAACCGCCATATTACACGCATGCGCACAAAACATAACAAATTCTGTTTTAATTACACGGTTTAATTATTTTTTTGACCTTTAGATCAGCCGCAGGGCCATACGGGTGAAAATTGCGTTGGGTTTTTTCAAAGCGATAGTTATCAGTGGCATGACATACCATGTGCAAGTAAATATTCATTTATTTGCAAAAAAGGTCAGTATGATTTTCACACAAAATTTTAAAAAAAGATTTAGTATAATTAAATCATTATACAAAACAATGAAACAAAAATCTCTAGTATAGAGAATGCCGACGTGTTTTATTTGGCATGTACAAAAATCACAATAAAGACATATTACGTTATGCTTAAATTTATTGGAAACCACTTCTTGATTAAATTTTGATACTTTGAAGGAAATTGAAACGTTATTAGATGTTTGAAATTTTACATACAAAACATTTGATATCAAATAGGAAACAAGAATATAAATATTGCTTTCAGTAAATTTTGAAAGAATAAAACGTTCATACAGTGCGAACTATAAAAAAAATTTCTCAATTATATTCATTTTATGCGACATTATATGCATTTATAACGATTAAAATAATGTGTGTTATGTTTTCTTTCAGAGAAATCCCTATGAATGTTGAATGAGACTACAGGTATTGGCGCCGATTATATACATGAATATTACATTCTTTGAATAGCTGTAGAAAGATGCTTATGTATGTTGAGTGACTCTATAAACATTGACATCGATGATATGCATGTATGAATATTACATTCTTTAAGGTGACAACGGAGTCAATTATCACTGAAAATACCTAAAATGAGATTTTTTGCTTAGTAGATTTATCAACCTTTTCTGAACACATCCGTGATTTAATTTTGGAAGCAGCTAGTCCAAAAAATGTGTTTTTAAACGTTTTAAAACGGTACCTGTACATTTTTATCTGCTATTCGCGTAACCTGTCAATTATCGATAACGCTCCGCCCCCTGTTGAGGCATCAATGAGGGAAATCGGTAGTTCCATGTATGCGTGAATTACCGGTCCAAACTCGAACATACTACTCGTAATTCATGTTTCTACCGTACATCTTTTATGAATATCGTCAACCTTTTATTTAGCCCTTTTTATAAAATAAGAAATTGTCGGCCAATGTACATAACGTAATGTATGAAACAAAAATAATTAAGCACAGCGACCACGGGGTTGATTAAAAATATAGTTGCTAAAATATCCATAATGTGTGAAAATAATCTGTCTGTCCCGTTAATCTGATAGATATTACATTGAGTTTATGGACTTTTGTGCGGATTTAAGGGCTTGCTTTACATTCAACCTCGTTTTCTAACAATGTCAAGTAAAACAACAACAAAAACAGACAGCATTTTTTTATGTGAACGCCTATATGACTTGTGGTAAGGTGTCCCTGACAAATTTCTATATCATTTTAGGTTGTCTAAGGATGATTATTTCTCTATGAATCAATAAAAAAGATAATAAGATATATTATCAGTGTATGCTTTGAATAAATTGTTCGCCAGTAAATCGAACACAGTACTAATAAACCTGGGACAAAGTATGAAATTTATTGTATATCCCAGTATAAATTGGATCTCTTTGCCGTGCTTAGATGATATTCAAGATAACAGAAGTCAAGAAGGTCAGATCATAATGATCGAGTGATATCTTTTATTTCTATTAAAATATGTGAAGCATTTATATCAATTTAGAGGGAAAAATATATAATATCCCGTTCTTATTTGTACATCTACCATGGACTTTAAAAGACCGTCAGAAGCTCAGTTTTTTGTTATTTCAATTTATATTTTAACGGAATTTCATACACGAATACACAGACAGAGTTACACTGGTAAAATATAATAATAATGCTGATGATAATAATAATAATAAACTTCAAAAGTGAAACAATTAAATACCCCGCTAGCGGTGCAAAAATACGTTCCATTTCCCCCACCGAGTGCCTCAAATTTTACCGAAAGTCACGTGACATGTGCGACTGACGGTAATTCACGTTAAGATTTGAAGAAATTTCTGTTATAAACTGATATAAATCAGCAACTTTTTAATTGGTCGGATGTCACTGGGTCATAAAATGTTGTTAGAGTATGTTACCGCAACGTGTGACCCTCTCTGGTGCGATATTTGTGTATTATGCAATTATTTAGCGTGAAACGTAGGGGTCCGAGAGAGAACAGCCGATTTATGACACTTCGTTTGATGCGGGTCGGACTAACTTTGAATCGGCATAACTTTTTTAATAATCAAGCAATTAACATGCAGTTTAAAGCACATGAAAGGGAATTCATGTACGGAGGGAACCGTGTCAGGGATTTTCGTTTGCTAAATCAGCGACTTAATTATCTTTAATTACGTAATATGTATGGTGAAAAAAGTCGCATAAAATGTTTGAGAAAAGTTAGAAAAAAATTTGAGACACCGTTCCCCAGATATTATAAGTATGTTTATTTTCCAAAAGTTTGATGACAAAAAAAATAAAAAAAAGACTTTGATATGACGATTTAAAATTTAAGGATTTTTATTAAAAATCAATCATTTACAAAGGCATTTTTTCAAATATGTTATTTTTTATGACGATCAACGACATTTAATGCACGAAGATTAAATAAATAACAATTATTACTAAAATAAGTTGGTTTAAATGACATTTATGTGAGTACCACTGAAAGTGTCTGTTGTCACCTTAAATAGCTATAGAAAATCGCTATGAATGTTGACTGACTCTACAAACATTGATGCCTTTCACACCTTAAATAACTAAAGATGAGAACGTCTCTGCTGTGTTTATATACACGTATATCATAAAATATAGTCAAACTTCGCTTAAACTTGGATGGCCTGTGTCAATTTTTTCCGAGAGATCGGTAGTTCGAGCCAACCGAGCCTGAGCTATAATCATTTATCATATCATATTTAAGCAGTACAAAGGTCTGAAGGTTTTCCAGCTTGCATCGGTCAAATAATGAATAAGTCAACAGAGTCGTTTGTTAGTACATCAGTTTCGAATATATAATTTTTTTAAATATAAAGAATTATTGCCGAAAAATACATACCAATGTTTTCACATAATCATTTTTCTAAAAATGTCTCTTTTTAAAGGAACACATTATAATAAAAACAACATATATAATTAACTTATTTTATTTATATTTGGCATAGATTTTCCGTCATGACTGGTCATTAAGTGAAATAAAGTAAATAGAATTTGACTCTTTAATATATAATTGAATATTCTAAAATAGGGTTTGCTTCGTCATCGATTGCAAAAACCTGTAATTTTATGTTACATTATCGCCTTATTTATGGGTATATGAGAAGATATTGGAAAAAGTATAATACCATGTATATGAATTTTAATATTATATGACTAAAGCTCATATGACTGATTTTGCTCCGCACAGTCGGAAGTGACATAAATTGCACCGGATATCTGAAACTTAATATGTTAATTCGTATATAATTAATTAAAATTATATTTTGAAAGAGAAAACGTACTGACAAATGGCAGATATGAACTCCGGATCGCGGTAGTTTATAAATTATGTTTTTATAGATATGATCAATAAAAATAAGTTACGTTATAAGATACTGTCATGATTTTATATATCAGAAAAATAGGATATACATTTATCAAGCATATCATGATTAAAACTGCCATAGAAAGTCTAGGATATTTCAAACCAGAACAATTACTCAAAAGGTTCAATCAATTATTCGTCTTAGGAATACTGACCGCCTACGTAAACCCCTTTTTGTTTTCTAAATTTAAGAGGAAACGTAGAATCCGTTGACACATTCTCAGGCTATTCCTCGGAATATAGAACAAAGAACCGTGCTCAGATATGCCGATAAATATATAAAATACATACAGCTCAAAAAAGAGAAACGTTCTGTTGAAGCAAAATATTCTTTTGATGCAAAAGTACAATGTACGGTAATATTTAATGTAGGTTTGCTTGAAACCATGTATAATAATGTATAAACAACAATCCGTAAATTAATACATTTTTAGATATGTTAAAATGTGTTTTATTAATACATTGATTAAGTTCATTATGGCATCTGAAAACAGTGTTTTGTTTTGTATCGCCATCGGTTGCAGGTTATCTTATGATAATTCTACAAAAATTCGAAAGTCACACATTGTTGTAATTGCATCCTAATGGTGTTCGAAATGAAAGTGTTTTGTTTGTATACATGCCAGTTATAAATGTGTGTTTTGAAAAGTCGTTGGATTCAAATGACATGGGTCTGGCAGTTGACGTTGGTAAACTTTCGCTTGTCGCAAAACCAATATTTACTGTAGAAATGACTACACCAGCCATGACGAAGAAGGGATTAGTACCTAGGCGGCCATTATTACCTGAAAGCCGATAAAAACGAGACAACAACAAGGCAAATGGGAAGGTCGGGTGGGTAATTTCCGTGTTGGTTCAGGGCAGCATCAGGAGCTTGGAGACTGGATCGAAAAGGAATTAACAGAAGCGTGCTCGGTTTATATACCCAGTCTACTAAGCATGCGCAACGACATTGAATGACTTGTTAGGAGGAAGAGCCAGATATACTGGTCGTTGCAAAAAACTGTGACGTATTGTGTACAAATAATTTAGTTTAAGCTCTGAATAGTATTAACGGAACTGTGTTAATCTATAGTCCTGCATATTGTAATTGGTTGCGTTCGAATGGGTAGTCATTTTCTAAAAATTGCTGAACAATGTTTAAATATTTTACAAGTTTCTGATGGGTTCACTATTATTTTAAACAACGCATTTATATAAAAAATAGAATAGCATTTTACAGCAGCATTGATTTGTAGTCATTTACTAAAATGAATACGTTGTATAAAACAACATATTATGTTCGCAAGATGATCGCATATTGATATGATTTTATTCAACTCGTTCAATAAATTTAGTAATATACCTACACTTATTCGATATCCTCAGTATATTTCGTCATTGCCATCAGGATACTTTAATACACATATTAGCTCGAATTTTCTGACAAAAAGGAGCTATTGCTACAGCCGTGTTGGCGTGGCGCAGCCGTTGCTGTTGCCGTTTCCGTCCGAAACTTTAA
This sequence comes from Ruditapes philippinarum, assembly GCF_026571515.1. Lineage (NCBI taxonomy): Eukaryota > Metazoa > Mollusca > Bivalvia > Venerida > Veneridae > Ruditapes > Ruditapes philippinarum. Next base: position 46,363 of record NW_026856042.1, read on the forward strand.
CGTGTTTTTTATATTTCTCAAGGGATTGTTCAAACTTGGACACAACAATTCTTTGGACAGGACCTTCAAGTACACCAGACTGAACTTAACATTCTCTCATAAATGAACTTCACCCTGAATTTTTCTTTTATTTTTAGCTATAATTGGCTGTGAATTTGTTATTTATGAATGGAATATCTTCAATCTACACGTAGGACAAAATTTACATGACTTTTAAATTGATTATTTAACAATGACCATGACTTTGATGGATGAATTCTTGAGTTTTGCTTGTTTTGTTTTCTATTGCCTGTTAATGTGTTGAATTGACTGTCTACAAACGTGGACACAACGATTGTAAGGACAAGGCCATTTTGCAGACCAAATTGATAATGACTTTAATTCATAAAAGACCTTGACAATAAAGGTCAAATCATTGAAGTTGGTTTGATTCTGATACTATTATTGGTTAAGTTCTTGTTATTTATGAATGGAATTTCTTAAAAGTAAAACATATCTACCGTAAGAATAATGTCCTAAAATACCTCCAATACAATTTGACATAGAGTTGTAATGACCATAACCTTAAAGGTCAAATTATTGTAATTTCACTGTTTTTGCTATGATAGACCCATAGACTTATAACTTAATTTTCTTTATACTTTGGCACGGCAATCTATGGGGCAAGACATAAAAAAAGATTAAATTGAACCTGACATTTATTTTACATTGACACTGAAGGTCATATCTTTGCTATTTATTCATAGATTTGACTTTAGCACGTAATGCTTATAACGGCACTGATATGTCAAGTAATTCAAATATGACATTGACATTATATGACCTCGACTTTCAAGGCCAAATATTCAATTTAGCTTAGATGGTCATAGCTGTATAATTTATTTATGGATTTGATTTATACTTTGGACAAAAAATCAAGACAACACCGACATGTTGAATTATTCTGACATTGACATTTTATTGACTTTCGAGAACAAATTTTTGGTGTTAGCTTTTACAGTCAACTATCGTTATCTCGACATCGCTTTTCTCGATATTTCGTTATCTCGATGAAATTTTGAAAGTCCCGATTTTCTTCCTTCTTTATCTATATTGGAAATATTTGTTTATCTCGATGTTTTTATTTCGATATTTTATCTCGATATAAAATTTAAGAGATAACGAGAGTCGACTGTAGTTTTGTTATAGTTTTGTAATTTATTTATGGATCTGGCTTTTTCTCCTTACAAAACTGATAACGATGAGTAATTCAAATGTGACATTGACAATTTCCTATTGTTTCAACTAATAAGAAGCGTCACATAATTGTCACTTAACCGATTTTTGAGTGTTTGCATCGAGTGGTATAAAAATAAATGTTTCATGAGTGCTAACACAGCCAGGAACGAAATAGGATAACTTTCAAGCAAAAAGATAAAAACAAATCCTGTATTTATAGCAAAAAAATCTTGAATTTTCTGTTTATTATATACATGTTTCTCTCTTTTTTTTGCATTCTTTCTTTTTTAAAACTTACAATCTAAAAGGATTTCTTTTAAATTTTGAGTATTGGCTGAATTTAGAAGAAAATAGCCCAGCCGGACACCAGTGAAAATACTGAATATGCAGTGAAAAAAATTTTTTTTACAGTATAACAACAGAAAATGGAAAGACGCACATAATTTAAGCAATATTTCATTTATAAGTATAAAAATAAACCTTGCAACTTATCGTTCACTTAAACAAACTTTTTAAACTAGTTTTGCTTCAACAATGGTTTTAAAAATGATGAAACGAAAACCCATTAATTTAAGCTTTTAGTACGTGGATTTCGTTATCCTGATATTGGAATATTAACAAAAACAATCTGGTACTATTCGTGACGAATAACAATGCGCAATAACCTTTGACAGTGACCTTTAGATCTTAGGTGATAATGACAGTATTTAAGCTTCAGTTGACTGATCGGGCGTTAGAGGACAACACTGGTAAACTGTAAACGAACAACTAAGATAATTTTTGTCAGCTGAATTTTGGTATTTGGATATTTTACGTGCACAAAAGCTTTTGTCTTAATGATACAGAATATGAGTTTTACATGATAAGCAATCTTGTCAAAGATGTTGGAAAGAGGATACAATCTTTGAGGGAAAATGTCAAAGGTTTATTTTATCAAATCATATAAATAAAGACACAAGTTAAGTAATTCGTAATAAGCCCATATTTATAACTCTAATATTATTGCCATGATTTACCGGGTATCATCGTTTAAACAATTACGACTTTTTTATGTTGTATAACGCCTTCACACTAATAGCTTTATAGAAAATACTTTCAATGTTTATGTATTTCGTTTCTTACAATATTTTCATCGCTTTAATTTGCAAAATGAAACTATTTAATTAATTAGTTGAAGCAAAGTGTCCGACATTGACATGTCCTGACAGCTCATGTGACGATGACTGGGTATCTTACAACGGGTCTTGCTCCTTGTTTGAGGCTACTCAGACACGCAATTTTGAAGATGCAAGAGTAAGTTTCATATTTAGACTTCCAGTAAGTAAAATTAATTGGTTAAAAAATCGTAAAATAATTTTCAAATAATAAAAGTTTTCAAAAATTAATAAACGTTTATGCATAAGCTTTAGATACTACAATTCAAAACAAGTTTTGTTATTATAGCAATATCATTTTTGGTATCCGGGTGCACATTATTTGATTGCATATAAGTCAATAATTAAATGAATTTCTTGATGCAGCAACTATATGTATATAGTATGTTATCATAGTATGTTTAGCAATAAAAGAATGCTCACTATACGTAATCACAATTTGAAATAAAGATGCACAAACATGACCAAAATAGCCATCTTTAGGAAATAACATGTTATAGATTTAAAGAAAATAGACATTTCAATATTTTAATTGATATTTCTAGCAAATACATAACTGCATAAAAAAGAAATATCCGGGGTTTAAAAAGATAATGAGCCGTAAAAAAACTTGTTTTAATATTTCGCGTCAATTTTCCAAATTTTCGAAGAGTATAACCATTTCCACAATGATTTTAACATTAAACTATGACCTATAAACTATTGCCACAATTTTTTTAGGGAGAGGAAATTTGTAAACTATAATTTACTGGCTATGTACTTGTATTTTTTAATCTTAGGTCATTTGAAAATTTTACCGAACCGCCACAGTAAGCATGTATTTTCCATAAAGCTAAGTCATTGAACTGTGTGAATTTTATGGCTTTACTGTGGTGATAGTAATGAGCTTAAAAATGACCAATGAAAATCCTGCCTGTTATTCAGTATTATCCTATGTGTTTAACAAATTGAAGTCAGGTTGAAATTAGACAGCCTCTGGGAGACAAATAGAAAACCAATAATGCATAAAAATCATTCGTTTTCAGATATTCTGTAAGCAAAAGGCATCTGTCATTTTGTATGTACAAGATGAAGCGGAAAATTCCTTTATCGTTAGAACTCTTAGCTATTTCTTTTCCATAGAAAAATAATTAATTTAATATAGTTTTTCATGTATTGTTATAGATACATTTTTATACACAAGTAATATGTAAAAGAGGAACATTTAAACACTACAGAGTATATTTTTAGTGTTTAAATTGATTGTATTGAAAACTAAATTTTCATCTAAAAATCGTTGCATCAAACTGTAAATAGGCCGCTATTGCTGATACGACTTTTACAACTCTCAGAGGATAAATAACTGACTTTGAACCAATCAAAGATACCAAAGATACCAATAATCAGAATGCAATATTACTCTCTCGTCTGTAAACACTTATGCTTTCGCCATAAAAAAGCAAAATTGAATGGAATTTAACATTACGAAGAACCCTTACAGAATGCAATAATTCATAAGTTTTACGATAGTGAAATTGTGTACATGATCCACAAATGTTAATGAAAAAATATTATATGTATTGGATAAATTCTACCAAGTTGTTTCCGTACACCTTTTATGTAATGATTCATGTAATAATAGTTATATTTTGCCTTCATGATGTACAGAATACTTAAAAACATATTCAGAAGTTAGATAAACAAAACATTGTTATAGCTTTTGCACCTTTCACATAGCCACAATTGATTGGTTTATGGGATTAAATGACAAGAGATTTGAAGGAAATTGGAAATGGACAGATACAAATGCGCCTGCCAATTTTATAAAATGGGCTACTGGTGAGTATTGTATTAATTATGTATGAATGCATAATCATATTAATATTAAAAACTACAATTTGCATTTATCAAGTATTTTGTTCTTTTGGTATCTTCTTACGTCGGTTTTAGGGGTTGTAAAAATTACTGTGTTGCATACTCTTTCAACCCATCAGATCTTTACTGTGTCTATATTACTCTCTCTTTAGGAAAAAAAGATCTCTTACATTGCATTTGCTTAAGGATTTTACATCACACCGTAATTGCTCGGCAAGTTATGGACCCATCTTGCAAACTTGCTGATTATCATTATCACCTCAGTGCATTAATTATACTGAAAAATGAGGTTTACTCGTTACCCTAGCTTAGGATAATGAAGTTTGAGTAATCGGGTATAAAGTGTTATTAGAGCATGACAACATTTGTACGTCTAAATATATTGATGACACGGAAAACAAATATATATATATATATATATATATATATATATATATATATATATATATATATATATATATATATATATATATATATATATATATATATATATATATATATATATATATATATGACTTGTACAATCAATAAATCATATCTCGTTCAGGCCTCTGTTAATGCAAGTGTACCAAATGACTAAGAATAGTCACAATAGTTACATAGGTAACAGTATAAAATCTGGTCACGTGGTCTTTTTGCGAAATAAAATGGAATAAAAACGTCGCCATTTTTTTTCGTTCATTCTTATTTTCGACGTTTAACCCCGATAGGACATCAACATCTCTGGAGTAAATATGACACCCATAATATTTAGTTGTTCGTACCCTGGTGTTCTTTTCGTGTATAAAATATCTTTTTGTTGAATAGTCAAAAAGTAAACATCCGTTTTCAACGGAAGTAATTGCAATGTATATAATTATGTGTCAAACTGGAACATGCAGACGATTTAAGCATGCAACAAAGGTTTATTTAACAATTTTAATAAGTGAAAAGTGACAGATATGCTGGACAGACATAGGATATCATCGTTATTTTGTCAAAAAGCATGCGAAGAATATTCTGGAAACAGAAGGATCAGATTTCACAGATCATAACCGTATAAATGGGTTGGTGTTTTGTATTCTAAATAAAACACAGCTTAGTGTATGTTTATTAGTTTAACTAGTATATATCATCACTTGCTTAAAGAATAAAAGAAAAATAAAACTTCTCAAGTAGGCCTAAAACACTTAAAACTTAAAAGGTAAGTTGTTACTGTTGGTTTATTTTATAACAGTTAGATTTAGATGACAATTTCAGATCATCACAGTATTTTTGTTCGGGGTAATAAAATAACTAACATATGGGTTTGAGAGTAACAGTAAAAATATCATCCCTTATATAAAAAATACGCATCGGGTAACAGTATTTTCCTCAGTTGATACTTTTAATGTTACCCACAAACCAATGTGTTATTTAAATACTGTTACTGTGAATAATATGTTAAGTGAAAATATAACAAAAGTATAATGAATGATTTTCTGACTTTTATGACACTGTATGAATAGTGCTATCATAATTAAAATTATAATGATTTGTATTGTTATTGTATTCTATTGTGATGCGTTGTATTGTATTTCGTTTTATTGTATTGTATTGTAATGTATCAAATATTTTATAATTTTTTTACAGGAGAACCGTTTTGATATTTCTTCATACTATGTTTTCACAGTATGCACATTATTGGTTTCAGTTAATGAATTATTCATTTTTCAATCAAATAACAAAATGAAAATGAAAAAGTTTATGATTATACAAAAGTGTCATAATTATACAAAAGCATTATAATTATACAAAAGTATTATAATTATACAACATGAATCAGGGCAACCTGATGGTATCACACGACAGAACTGTGTTGTATACCATGTGAAGAATAACAATCGCTGGCATGATACAGAATGTGAAAGTAAATGTTCGGTCATTTGCAAGGTAAGATAATAATTATCATTTATAGTTCATAAAACTTTTATTTTCTATGTATTAATAATTTGGTTTTCTGCTGCATAGCACGTTAATATTGTTGATAAATAATGAGATCTGAATTTAATTGCTTTTACGTTCACTGTTTAACAAGACGACATTAATGATTATTGTGTACATGTATCTGTATATGATACTAATTAATAATTTAAAAGTATGTTACCAATATTTGATTCCTTTTTGCAAAATATTCAAGGGTTATTTATGTAATAGAGACATTCTGTTTTATTTCAGAAAAATAATCAACGAATAAATTGAACTACATTCATTCTCAATAACATCAATGTGTTTCTTCGAACTCTGTCACCGATATAGAGCAATGTAAGATACATGTACACACTTTTAACTTTTGGATAAAGCCTCCTTTGATACATAAAAAACATTTTTCAATCTTGTTCATGTATCAAAATATTGAGGCGATTTTATAATACGTTTAAGAATGTAAATCTATTTACAATCATAAGATATATAAATGCTTTTCGTCATGCTATATATAGACTACTCTTTTAATCCACTTTTCAGTCACAATTAATTAACACATTTACATGAGAACGTAACATAATAACATACGATTACTAATTATATATGCACTTACTTACGGATCCATGAATTACCAAAGCTAGACAAAAATAATGTTTGCAGTTTTTTGAAAATCTACATTTTAGGCTATGTAATAAAAAGAAGTATATTCCGAAATGTTGTTTCTTTTCTTTTAGCTTTTGTGTTGCCACCACGGAGTAGTGCCGACATGTAGTAATAACTTCTCCATCGACTGCCCGTCCGTCTGTCTGCCCGTCACGAAAATTGTCCGGTCTACTCCTCATAAACAACCGATACAATTTCATCCAACATTTACGGGAATGATAAGTACCAAGTCTAGTTATGCATATTTTTGGGCCAGTTATGACCCTCGAATAATAGAGGTGAAAATAAAGTTGTCCGGAATACTCCTCTCACACCACTGATGCAATTTCAATGAAACTTTACAGAATGTATTGGCATGTCAATTTCTTATGCTTAATACACAAATCTTAATATTTTGCCTGAATTACTTTTAGCTATTGCCCTTGAAATTTGTCCGGATTACTTCTGTTATACCACTAATACATTTTTAATGAATCTTTATAGGATTGTGCATTTTACACAGGTTTTTAGATTGAATGACTTTTTGCCGAGATATGACTATCATATGAGGTGACACATATCTCATCACTGATGGCCCTCGTTAATAATAATCAAAGATTCGTTTGGGTAATAAAGAAACTCCACGATGGGTAGATTAGTTTGTATCAAAATATTTCTATTGAGCTAGCAACAGTCAGATCCGACTGCCCGGATGTGCATGTTGGTCTTGCTGTATGTTTGTAGCAAAAGCTTCGAACTTTCATTTCTAGCAGGCTATGGTTAAAAAGAATGAAAGATTCTTGTATCTTATTTAAAAACTTATCATTTCGTGTTACATAAACTCAAAACTGTCAATATTACAATGTACTTGTTTTCATAACATAAGTCGTGACACAAATGTTACATGACCGAAAAAGAATGGTATTTGATGGAACATAACACGGAAAGTTGGACAGAGTGTTTTAAATTGAAGCAGAAGACACTATAATATGTTTGACTCGGACATTTTACAAAAGCTGGAAAAATATTTACATAATTCAAGTTGTGTACATGTTGCTTATAGTTCTCTGCATTAGAGCTACAAATTTATAACCACAAGGTCTATTACAATAATATTCGTTTAGTACTTTTTTCGCATATCATTATAAGCATAACGAAAGCATATCAAATGACATTCACTCTCTATATCACGTAAATGACCTAAGGCAATATGATTAACGTACTTGAACAGATTTGAAATGCTGGAAATTGATCAACGGGGCAACCGTTACAGCTACACGTGACCCCTGCTGCAATGAGTAAAACAATCTTAAAGGAAGAGAACAATGTAAGTAAAAATCATATGGTGAAATTACAGACACGTTTTGATTGTTTCTGTTCATGACAAATGATGGAATATGATATATGAAGATAATGATCCTGAAGGGCCAGATATATATTACAAAATTCGAAATAACAAAACTAATGAAGAACAAAATATAGCACTACTGGATTAGAAGACGCGAAACACAAATCTGAAAACGGCAGATTGAAATAAATGCCGGCACTGTTTGATTGAATCTGTTTCTGGTAGTCATTAAAAAGTTATTGAGTCAACAACTCTAAAAGTTATTCATTATATACATATGTATAATTTAGTCTCAAGTAAATATAGATGTCAACCCATTAAAACTAAATAAATATATTCGCCTCTGACTGACTTCTGCGTAGGTATGTTGTAATTGAAATAAACATTACATACGCACCTTATTTGATGTCAATTAAAACTGGTGTGTGTCACATTTGTCTTTGTCATCTTCTAATTCAGAAGTGCTATATGTTAGATTCTCTTTCAACTTTCAACTTTCATAATCTATTCCGACGAAATTACCGGTTATAACACCAAGAAGGCAGTCGACGGATGCTATTTCTAATATATCTATTAGATATGAAGAATTCAACAACTTCTCATATTCATCAATTTTAGACGATACAGAGTGTATTGTAGAAAAAAGTAACATTTATAGAAATATACTCACTCTAATACTGAACTTACAGGTATTTTTGGAGGTTTTCTTTTTCAAAATTAATGTTTAAGCAGATATATAGCTTTTTACACTTAAACATCAATATTTCCAATGAACATCTCACAAAACAACTGCAACTGACCTTATTTGCTATTAAGATAATTAGATAAATACTCAGTGTCTATCCTATGTAAGAAATCATCCCATTTTTTTATTTATGTCCAGTTCATAAAATAATATAATTCTATCATGTTTGAATCTCTGAAAAACCGGGGATCAGTAGATAGATAGATACATTTTTTTCCTCCAAAGATGAAGAGCATAACAGTATTTACAGAGTAACAATATAAGTATAATACAATTTTTATATTATGTAATAACACCATAGCAGAAACAAAAATCATAAATTGTGGGATTTAAATTGCTTGTAAATATATAATTGATATTATTAAAACTTTCATTCTATGACAAAAATAATTCACAGCTGTTCTCTATTATTTATCGATCTTTTATCTAACAACTAAAATGTAGAAGAAAAATGGCAACTACAAGTGTATCCTTAAAATGATTATAAGCATTTCTCCTTTGTATAGCTTTGTATACCTGTTTTCCGTCCAAGTAGTACACATACACCTTCGAGGAATTTTCTTTTGCAAAGTGGATGCATTCTCGAAGCATTAAAGAAGTCATTAAACATTCAAGACACAGCTGAAAAGCACATTTCTATGTCTCTATCCTCATTTTGTCGCACTTTCTTATTATAAAAACAATAACGAAAATAAAATGGCTTTTTGTAAGCTTATTAAATCATATGGGATCCACGGGAAAAAAAACTTATACTCAATTTCCGTAAATCGTTCTCATAGAAAATAACCGTGTGTTAATGATTTGGGGGTAACAATTCAAATACGTTTTATCAAATGAATAGTTTTCTTTGATTTTTTTTCAACCTATCACACTCGAAAAAAGATTCGCAAACATTATCATATACAGATAAATTTATCCAACAATAATCTGTTGCTGATTATGGTTCCTTCCTGTACAGTTTGTATTGCAATAATCCTCCTGACAGCATTCTGTGCAGACTGGAACTGACCTCTGGTTGAAGGGGTTCAAGCTTCGGTGTTCTATAGCACAATCCTGAAATAACATATTATGTATCATAAAGAAAGAACCAGTTTTATAAACAAATTTCAGAACAATTGAAAGATCTTTCTTATAAGCTGATAGGTACTATTTCCATGTGACAAAAGTAGAGGATAAATGCGCGGCTTATCTTCTTACATGACTAATTTGTAATATCTGACGGAAAGAAACGGAATTTACTCAGCTGTATAATTATTGTTTTTGACATTTTTTTGTTCAAAGGATTGATACATACTGGTGAGATTAAAGAATATAATTATATTAAATTATTAATGTAGTAACAAGTGGAGGCAGCCAAAATGCATTGCTTATATCGGCTTGATACTGTAAAAATATGCATATATTCTCCGTCTGACAAATACAAAATTTCTCTACATACATTGACTGACGCGCATCCAAGGTGAAATATTGAATTGTTTCCCCATTGAAACTCTTCGATGCGGCATACCTAAAACAGAAAATGAAAAATTTTGATTACCTTACCATATCCTATTGAATGCAAACTTTTTAACTTTTTTATCAAGTAATATTATCTAAACATGAATTAAAGTGTGTTACAATGACAGTTAAAATATACGCCTTAAATTTCTGTATAAAGCTCATGTTACTTAATTAAAAATTAATTTACTCACAAATGTATACCAAGTTCATATTGTATTAATAAAACTCTTATCATTTGATAATAAAACTAGGAAATAAATGTAAGCAAACCTCATTCGAGGAGCAGATAGTTATTTTGTCACATTTTTTTGGGTCACTCACGTGCGAACAGTCGAGACAAAGAGGGCCTCGTGATTGCTCTGGCGGGAAACCTGTTAAAGTTAAATAATCGATTTTTTATAATAAAGAAGTCCTGAAGGTTATATAATTTGATATGTTTGTACAAAATTTTGTATTTTGCTAACTCTAGCTCAATAACGACAATTCAGTGCAAGTAGACATTTTTGGAATTTGGAATTTCATTGGCCAGGCATGTGTTGTGTATAAATAATTCAGTTACAAAAAGAGGTGCTATTACCAGGTACCCACGTTAGCACCGTGCTCTCCCGTGAATTGGAAAATTATACAGCGGTAAGTGTGTTTATTCTTTTACGCATAAATATACCTTAATATAATATCATACGTCCAATTGTATGACATTATTTTACAGTATATTCATGCCATTATCGGGTTCATTTATCTGGATTAGCAGTATACATTTATCCCTCCATAAAATTTATAAGTTAATTATACCATTATCTCCACATCCATGTGAGTTACAGAAATCACCATCACAACATTGTAGACATGTCCCCTTAGAACTGCTCCCATGCTCGTTCAGATGACAGGTCTGTGATTTATATTTATTCAATGAAAAAAATTAATTACTTATTTTGGCTTTAATGTTCGTAAAGAAGATGACTTCTTTTTATTTTATTTTTAATAATGCTTCACAGCGTGTAATTTTAACAACAACTGAAGCACATTGGAAAGAAACCCCTAAAAGATCAATTTTGTTAAACATTGCGCATCATCAGATAATTTTTTCTACCCAACTGTTTGAACTGTTCTTACAGCCAATTGGTTTGTTGTTTAACAGTGTCATCTTTTTTAAAATTAGAATAAATCTAAAAATTACAAAATTATATAAATAAAATGTGTACTCTGCAACGTCGAATAAATTAGTTTCTTTTTTTACCTGAAAGTCTGTACATCCAGATCTTTAGTGAGTGTGCGCATTTAGATTTGTAAAACATGCCTGAAATTTATAGAAAAGGAAGAAAAATTATCCGACGCATAATACATTAGCTGTCTTAGCATTTTGTATCATTTTCAATTATTGATTCTTACATGATTTTTTTCAAGTGCTTATACGCTTACCGTCGAAATTTTGGTGTGGTGCTTTGTTTCGTTTCTGTGTTGTTATTAAAATAACCGCGAATCATAGACAACGTGCTTCTCAAAAAAATTTCGGGCAACATAAATTTTCATGCCCACATTGTTTCAAATAAATAAAAGTACGTATTACAATCCGACTTCTCAATTTTTTCAATTTAAAATCCCTAGATATTCATTTTTGGGAATGGAAGGTTTTCAGTTATTTTTCTTACCTGATTATCAGAACATGCAATAATTTCGTCACAGTAAGAAAGTCCAGAAGTGTAATCATAAGAAAAACTTGTGGATGGAGCTGAAAGATATAAATAAACCGAAAATTTATCCATGAATTACTTTGCATACAATATTTCACGTATCGCAATAAAATTAATGTATCAAAGCACCTGGTAAAAGGAGAGGCAGCTTTTTCTCCATTTGTTTTTTTATGTTTTCTGTCATACAGATACAAAGGTGATAAAACCCCGGTCGGAACGTGTTCGAGTCTACAGCGGTGAGGTGTCAAGTGTTTTAGGTCATTAGCCCAAATCACTTTGCCACGGATTATGCATAAGTACCGAATATTTAGCATCTGCAGCTGGGTGACTGAGATTGTAATTAACGCTTGGCAAGTTCATAAATATGATTCTGAAGAAATATAAAAAACAAAATTTGTATCAGAGTAACCAACGTCCCCCGCCTCGGGGAAATTTTATATGAAACGTAAGAGTGTGCTATTTCAAACGATTGAGGTATGGATCTCAGGTTTTTCCGTCCAAAATTATGATCAATGCTAGATCTGCAAATGCAACAATAATTTTTTCAAAGAAATAAAATGAAAGACGGAATTTAAAAATCTATCATGTTAAGCTTTGATCTCTAAGTGTGACCTTCACCTTGGAGGTAGGGGTGCAGGTGTTGTGCATGACATATCCTCATATTATTGTAACTATTTGTGGCAAGTATTTTCAAAATCCTTTGAACTATTAATAAGTTAAGGATCGGACACAAATTATACCCTATTACGGACTATGTTGATCTTTGACCTTTAAGTGTGACCTTGGAGGAAGGGCCTGATATATTGTCTTATTATTGTGATTATTTGCACAAAATATTTTTTTAAATCCTTTGATATATGGAAAAAGTATGGACAGGAACAAAATATACCCTATAACAGAATATGTTAATATGTTACCTCTAACTGTGACCTTGATCTTGGAGGTAGGTACACAGGTCTTACGCATGACATATCATCTTATCATTGTGAATATTTGTGCCAAGTATAGTAAAAATCACTTAATCTATGAAGAAGTTATGTACGGGTCACAAAATATACCATATAACAGACTCTGTTAACCTTTGACCTCTTAGTGTAACGTTGACCTTGGATGTAGGGTGCAGGTGTTGTACTTGACATATCCTCTTATTGTGATAATCTGTGCCAAGTTATTTTAAAATCGAAGAAGTTCTAGATCGGACACAAAATATAACCTTAAACAGACTAATGTTAATTTTTGATCTCTAAATGTGACCTTGAACTTGGAGATATGGATGTAGGTGTGCGCATGACTCATCGTCTTATTATAGTGCCTTTTTGTGGCAAGTATTTACAAAATCCTTTGATCTATAAAAAGTTATGGACCGGACACAAAATTCACTCTTTAACAGACCTTGACCTTGGGGTAAGTGACTGGTTCTTGAGCATGACACATCGTCTCTTATTGTAAACAATTGTCAAAAATCCCTTTAAAGAAAGGAAAATTATGGACTGGACACGAAATTAACCCTTAAATAGACAATTTTGTACAATTGAATAAATGCAGCCTTGACCCTGGAGGTATAATATACTTACTTTCTTACTTACTAACTAACTAATTTACTTAATTACTTACTTACTTGCTTGCTTGCTTGCTTGCTTGCTTACTTACTTACTTACTTACTTTACTTACTTTACTTACTTTACTTACTTTACTTACTTTACTTACTTTACCTACTTTACTTACTTACTTACTTACTTACTTACTTACTTACTTACTTACTTACTTACTTGAAAGAAGAAATTTCACACTTTTTGTAATCCATTAATTACAATCAACACCTTTGATGACTGTTAGTTTGGGTAGCAACATTTTTTTTCATCATACCACTTGTACAATTCCAAAATGAATTTGACTTCATTAGAATCCATGTTTTTTTTTCCATTTGTGCACATCTATTAAGTTTCAAGTGTGATTGAGATTTTCAAATTGGTGAACTGTTTTTACTATTTTCAAACCAACAGCAATTATCTTAGTTTATAATTCAATTTCCCATTGTCTACTGATACCTTTGATGTTTTATTATAATAACTGTCCTGATGAAGTTGTAAATAAATTTACATACCTCGGTATTGTGTTCACTACTGAAAGGTTCTTTTTCAGAAGCACAAAACCCACTCTCGGGTCAAGCGCAAAAGCTATATTTAAAATGAACAAGTACTTATATAAAACAAATATCTCTGTGCAACATAGATTATAACTATTTGACAAATTAGTATGACCAATCTTGAATTATAGCTGCGAAGTGTGGGGTTTTATGCACGGTAATGCTATAGAAAGGACTCATTTGTCATTTTGTAAACAGCTACTTGGAGTTAAAAATCAACACATAATGATTTCATATGCGGTGACTGGCAGACTTTTACTTCAGTCATTACGTAATTTCAGTGGACAAAAATTATAGTGACAAATGAAAGCAAATATACAGCAAAGGTATATCTATTGTTGAAAAATGATTAAGATAAATTTCCTAATAAGAAAAACTGGTGTTCGTTGGTAAGAGATTTATTATGTTACCTTGGCCTGATTTTATAAAATTGTCGGAAACGTAAATGTATTTCTTAGTTTAGTTTAACAAAGAATTAAATATCAATTTATTCAAAATTGGACTGGTAGACTAAATTATTCATCTAGAGCTTTATTTTACAGATGTATTGCAAGAAAATCCTGTACTAGTTTCACAAAACTGCGATGCTCCTTGCATAGATTATGATGGGCAAGACCTACCAGTGTACATATAAATGAACGCAAATGCACATTCTGCGATGTGTTAGAAGATGAATTCCATTTTTTATTACAATGTAGAATGTTCTCTCAATTAAGAACACAATATATTCCAATTTGTTACTGGAGATCTCCAAATATGTTTAAATTCACAGAATAAATGAATACTAAAAACCTATTGTTAATAAGAAAACTGAGCATATATATTTCAAAAGCATTCTTGATGCGCTCAGATATTTTATATGGAGCTGATTACTATGTTATTGACTTTCATATCTGTCTATACTTTTATTAAGGCTACAGCGTTTCCCTTATTATATCATTGTTCCAATTGACATATGTTAGTCATATGAATATGTGATATACCTTCTTTGTCAGTCATATAAATGTGTGATACATCCTAATAAGTATATGAGATATTTTTTACAGCTCAAATACATGTATATGTATATCTAGATGTTTTATTACAAGCAAACCTGCTGTTATCAAATTGTTTCTCCTCATATCTTGTCATTGAAAAAGGGGAAATACATAAGTAAACATGCATCTTTAGACTATAGTGCAATTTAACGGGTGTCTAATCTTGTATTTCGCTTTTGAGCATGCCCCGAAACTTTCAAATCTATTCTTCATAGTAACGCCATATACATTCGTTTGGACAATGCAAATAAACATAGCGGTTTAATCCATTTCATAAGGATATCACAGATAATCAAGTTAATCAAAATTGTTTGGACAATACACATTTATATACAAATTTGTTCCATTTTATTAGATAACTGATGTTAATTATGTTAAGAAATTATATTGTATGTCAATATATTGTTAAAACTATAGTGCGGCGGATGTTACATAACTCGATATACAGGTAGAGCGATAAGACCATAGGTGTTACGAGCCAGGCGTAACTAGAAAGAAAAGCCAGCAACAAACTTGTAACAATATAACAAATTTATTACAGAAAAATATTAAAGAAAAATAAAATAACAAATTACTTTACAAATACCTGAAGTCCAAATAAAAGTGAAAATCTTAAATGTCTAGTCTGATCCTGGAATGATCCTTTTTGAATAACACAGTTAAATCCAAGTTAAATCCAAGAACACTTTAGAATAAATTCCCACAATAAAATCCACAAGAATAATTTATTTTAAAATCCAAGCTCCAATAAATCACTTTATATCCAAGTTGAAAAATACTCCAAATATATTGATTTCTAAAAGATCACTGATGACTTAAAAGGTAAAGGTAATGAAAAATGTCAATCTATATATATTAACTAAGAAGTTTCTAGAATAGTCTTCCATTTACTACAGTAATCATAATCTAGCAACTTCACCAATAAAGATCATTCCAGAAATTTTCTATCTAAATATAATGCATGAGTTTTCTACAATAGTTAAGAACGTTCTAGTACATACATGTAGTTTATGTTCTAAAAATAGAACAATGATAATATTGGAAATACCAACTGGTCATATATAAATTATATACATGTAATAAGTTGCATACATAACACTTCCCCTCTTCAAGAAAAGAAATATGAATGAAATGAATATTTCTTTTACATAAATCCAAACAATGTAACTTACAAATAATATAGGAGAAATGTTAAACAATTTTATACATTCATTCATATATATGTGTATTACAAACAATAGCAAACAACAACAAAAAAAAATCAATCATATCATATACATGTTTAATTTAAAATACTGCAAATAACAGTTTTAGACACGTGAAAGTGCATCAGGGATCAAATTATCTTTCCCTTTAATGTGTCTAATGTCAAGAATATATTCTTGCAAAAATAAGCTCCACCTCAACAACCTTTGATTTTTGTTTTTAAGTTTATGCAAGAAAGTGAGGGGATTGTGATCACTAAAGACAACAACAGGCAACTTTGAAGAAGTTAGATAAACTTCAAAATGCTGAATAGCAAGCATAAGAGCAAGGCACTCTTTCTCTATAGTAGAGTAATTTTTCTGATGTTCATTAAACTTTTTAGAAAAGTAACAAACAGGATGGTCAACACCATTGTTGTCTTCTTGGATCAATACACTTCCAGCACCTATGTCACTAGCATCTACAGCTAACTTAAAGTTTTTATTAAAATCTGGTGCCAAGAGAACTGGTGCACTCTTAAGTATGGCTTTAAGGCTGTCAAATGCCATTTGACACTTGTCATTCCAAATGAATTTGTTTCTTTTCTTTAGCAAATTTGTCAATGGTTCTGCAATAACCGAAAAATTATTACAAAATTTACGATAATACCCTGCCATACCAAGAAATCGCATCAGTTGTCTTTTACAAGTTGGCACAGGAAATTCAGAGATAGCTTTGACCTTAGCTTCTATTGGTTTCACTTTACCCTGTCCCACTACATGTCCTAAAAATGTTAAAATTGCATGACAAAAATTCACTTTTTGCAAGATTAACTGTCAATTTAGCATCACTAAGTCGGTCGAAGAATGCTCGTATAGTTTTGAGATGTTCCTCCCATTCATCAGAGTAGATGATTGCGTCATCAATGTATGCGTCACATCCGTGTAGACCAGATATTACCATGT
>NW_026856043.1:0-19009 GCF_026571515.1 Ruditapes philippinarum
TTTGTTGGCTAAAATATGTACGAAAAATAAAATAATAAAATATGTACGAAAACTACAATAAAATATGAATGCAAAACTCAAAAAAAAAAAAAAAAATTAAAAAAATGAATGAAAACTGAAAAAAAAACATGTATGCAAAACTTAAATAAAAATATGTATGCAAAACTTAAATAAAAAAAATGCAAATGTCACTTTTATGACACCGTAATTTTGTTATATGAACACAATTTTGGATTATTTCAAGTGGTAAAATTAATGAAACTTCTTCACTTAAGCATCATCAAAGTATTGACCGCCATCTTGAACTCCACCTCAAATATTTCAATGTCGCAGATCGAAAATAAGTCAGTGCTCAGTATTTAAGCAGAACTCAGATTACACCTTTAGACCTCTGGAACCCAAAGTGCGTTGATATGTAGCATATTAACGCACTTTGGGGTCAATTTCTCGATTTCAACCCCAAAGTGCGTTTGACCCCAAAGTGCGGTGCGAAGTTTAACGCACTTTGGGGTCGGACCCCAAAGTGCGTTTGACCCCAAAGTGCGGTGTTACAAGGCTGCACTGTTTTTCAGCCGGCTTGTCCAAGATCATTACAGTTAACATGCAAATATAAAATACCGTTTATTTGATTTATATTTTTTAAGAGGTGGAACAAAAAAAAGTTTAACTTAGCAAAATGAAAATATAATTCAAATTATCTTTAAAAAAGACTTTAAACAGCCAGGACATTTACAGTTAAACTGTCAAATTTAATAAAACAGTTGTATAATGGAGGTTATATGAAATAAAGACTTAATATTTAATTTTGTGAAATTGATCTTTAGTTGTACCTTTATTTGTGTGATTTAAAAGTTGTTGTACCTGAAATAGCTTCTAGACTATTGGAAAGTAACTATGCTAATCCATTTACATAACTGACACATTGTCCTTAAAACTGGTTTAGTTAAAAAACAAATCCGTTTCAATTCTATTCCAGCTACCGACCAAGGAGGGCACGAAGTTGCATATCTTCTGGTAATATATTTATTATTATATATAATTGACAAAAAAGAAATGTTGAAAATCAAAATCGTGATTAGACTTAAAATGATACAGTTTAATATAAATTAAAAGGATTATGATATTTATATTTATAATCAAGCATTGAATGCAGGATTTTAAGAAAATGACTGGCAATTTTGAATAAAATTCAAATGCGTTGGCTTAAAATATAAACAAAAATCGTTTTTGATCTCTTTTTTTTCTATCAAATCAGTGTTAAGTTTTGTTATGTTCATTGTAGAAATTGTTTAAATGTATGATTTTCTTTTCTATGACGACAAGGTAGAAAATCAAAATTAGAAATTCATTGTATTAAATTATCTAATCTTACTCACGTGTTGAAGGTATATGAGCCGCGTCACGACAAAACCAACATCATGGGTTTGCGACCAGCATGGATCCAGACCAGCCTGCGCATCCGCGCAGTCTGATCAGGATCCATGCTGTTCGCTTACAGACCCGTATAACAAGTAAAGAAACTGATAGCGAACAGCATGAATCCTGATCAGACTGCGCAGGCTGGTCTGGATCAATGCTGGTCGCAAACCCATTATATTGGTTTTATCATGACGCGGCTCATATGTTTTGAAAATAAGCAGTGTTTACCGGAGAAATATTTTGGACAGCTTAATTAAGAAAGTTGATTCTTATCACAGGCGTGTCAGTTTGACTCCGGCGCAATGAATTGTGTGAGTTTCCGGCTGACCCTGCTGATTCTCGGATTATACCTGACACCATGTACAGGTAATAAATTCTTATATTTCATATGTGATTATTCCTTTTCAAATGTAACATAGTTAATCAAAATAGTGTCCTCTCATAAAAGTGACATCTTAGCTGAAACATACTTATAAAGAGACTTACTTTCATAAGTGATTTCTTTAAGACTTGTACACAATTTTCATACTTAGATTCATAAATTATTTCTTAAATTTCTGGAAAACATTTTCTTAATTCTTTTTTATCTGTTCTCATATACTTTAGAAAATATCAACAAATTGTAAAAGAAAATAAAGTTCAGGTGCCCGGTCGTGACTACAAAATACAATGAGGTCACCAGAGTTGTGTTTTTGTCGGTAGAGAAGTCGTAGGACCTATAGTGTCGGGTGCGACTTAAAACCCAACCAAAAATAAATAAATAGAATAAATAAATAAATAAATGTTAATAAATAAATAAAGAAAGAAAGAAAGAAGTATGGAAAAATAGAAAAAAAATATTACCAGCATTTTTTATAACAAAAATCGTGCTGTGTCGTAAAATTACATTTTTTCTTTCGTAGGTGTGACGTACTACTGCCCAAATGCTTACGACTACAGTTCGCCATGATCCGTATGCCGACGGAATCCGGATCAGCTCAGTTAACATCCCCTTACATTTCAGGTCAAAGGTGAGCCAGCATATTAAGCCGTTTTTTGAGTGTACCCTTTACATATTCTGAAACATGACCTTGGAAATAAAATTGTATTATAATAAATGACAAATTGTCCGTATAATTCAATTAAGAAAATTCTAACACGGTGACGGCTTTTTTTTCTTCTTTTGGATAGTTTGTAAACCGCAATGACTAATATCTGCGCAAATTCATAATTGTATGTATATGTCTGTCAGTTTACTATTGTGCACGCATAAAAATAATTACTTTATTTTTTTCCTTTCCAAAACAAAGTGCGTGAAATACAGTTTATTTTAAAATTCACAACCGTAAACTATTACATATTTAGTATAGGTAAGCTGTTTAGTAAATACTCATTAGTAAACACGAACCATATTAGTGTTTGCATTTATTTTATTATTATAAAGCTTTCGACTTAGTATTAACATTCACCAATATAGTATATTGTATACTTTTTCATTATTTTGAACTGAACAAAGCTTAAAGTATATTCAAGGCAAAGAACTGTTGTTAAAACACTACGGATTTATTTTACAGGTAGAAATGACGCGCACGTGTTGCTACAGAACGACCGTAACAATTACAGAACCAATGTTATTGAAATTGTTATTGGTGGGTGGGGTAACAGCCAATCTGTGATCAGTAAATAGTCAGCAAGGAACTACAGAGTGCGATACAACTTCCGTAATTTTTTTATTTTCATTTTACTACGAACGATTTTTTGCGATTCAAATCAATCGATTATATTACATACATTGGAATGCTATGGTATACTATTGGGTTAGATAAAATATTTTGGACATTTCCTTTCTGTTTTTCAAGGGTTCAGTTAGTTCAAGCACTTACCGCTGGTTTTGATCTCCTGGGGTACGGATGTTACAAGGTTTTTTTTATTGTTTTCATGGTCACGTGAACTTTGTTTGCTGTACTGCGAAGCGTAGGTCTAGAACAACGCCTTAAAATCTGTTTGAATTTTTATAATCCTTGGCTAAGTTTGAAAAAATGCTATAAATTGAGGTTACGCTATAACGTAGCAAAATAAGGGACTAATTTTAACATTGGGTATTTTACACTTTGTTAATTTATGAATTAAAATTTTCTTGCAGGTCGGGAAGGGCAATTCAGTTGGCTCAAGCAGAATCATGAATTGGTGCAGCTATTTTCCAAGTATGCATGGTGTACGATTCAGTTTCGGCTTTGGTAGCGACGGGTATTTCGTATTTACAAACCCTGGTATGACGTCATTTCGTTACTTTATATTTACAAGACATATCAATAACAATGTGATAAATGGTCGCGACGCATGGCTGGTGTTGTTTTGCCATCCTTTGTTATTGAATATGCAACTGGTACATGAAATAATATAAAACAAAATAAATAAATTAATAAATAAATAAATATTTATTTAAAGATTTATCTACTTAAAATGTTTTATGAATTGTGTTTTTGTTCAAAACAATAGTGCCACCATGTCCAACACCTGGGTCCATTTCGTATGGTTCACGAAGTTATACTGGAACAACTGACGGAAGTAGAGTAACGTACAGTTGTAACGCAGGTTACACGATCACCAGCGGAAGTGCGTCAAGGACATGTAGCAATGGCGCGTGGAGCGGAAGTCAGCCAACATGTGGCGGTACGTTTTATTTCAGATATCTGAAATTAGTGACATCTGCAGATGTTTCTTAATTCACCATTTCACCATTTTGAATTCTGCCTAAGCAGGTGCTAGGGGCGTGAACGGTAACTTGCACTTACCATTACCGTCCATCAAACCGAGCCTGCAACATTTTCGTTTTTGTCGGTTTTGGACGTTCTTTAGGGATTCGTTTTTCTCTTTTTGTAAATCTACTATGAATTGAAATGCTAGTGGTATTGATTCAATCTCTGCTGGTGTCACGATTACGTCACTTAATAGAACACATGTATTGCTTTGTTCCCAAAAAAAAAAAAATTCACACGGATACACATTCGCAACTGTCATTGAATCAGAAAGTAGTTCTCGGACTTCGTAGTTTTTGGAATATTATCATCACAAAACAAAAATTTGAAAAATCATCGTACCAAAAGCATCAATTGTTTATGTGTGTTAAGTTGTAGACACTACTCCAAACTTTTATAGAGAGATACATTTCAATAAAAGAGCTTTGATTATGCAATATTTATTTAACTATATCTGTTTCAGATATCAATGAATGTTCAAGTAGCCCGTGTAAGAATGGTGCCACGTGCAATAATCTTCAAAACCGTTACACCTGCACATGCACTGGCGGATGGCAAGGGATCAATTGTGACCAAGGTATATATAACATGGGTTCCGTGAACAGTGTGAGGTAGTATAAAATAATAAGGAATGTTTCCTAGAATATTGATTATTAGCATTAAATTCTAGTAATAATTGAAATAGTAAACTTATATGGACATAACAAGTAACCACGTCATCGAAAATGTGATTGTATTTTGTCTATGCTTCTTGCATAAGTAATCAATTAAGAAACATTTATCGATTTATGTTTCAGATGTTAACGAATGTGCGAGTAACCCATGTAAAAATGGTGCCTCATGCGCAAACGGAAGGAATCGGTACACATGCACGTGCGCTGCCGGCTGGCAGGGAACAAACTGTGATCAAGGTAATGATTTTAGTTGAAGTTATTCAAACGTTGTCTTAAGTTAACACAATGAAATAAAAAATAAAAAAGGAACATTTGAATACAAAAAGTGAGATTCGATATTTACGTATCTTAATTGTCTTCCCTCCCCGAATTCTTTTCGTAAGATAAGCTCTTATTTAAAATCAACTCACTGACGGTATTCATTGCTTTCATAGATATAAACGAATGCGCCAGTAATCCGTGCCAAAATGGGGCCACGTGTCTCAATCAACAGAACAGGTACACGTGCGAATGCGCCGGTGGCTGGACTGGGACACACTGTGAAAGAGGTTGGTCTTTAGGCTTTTCATCGAAACATTATTATTTTTCACATTTTTTTGTTAACGATTTATGACTTGCCGTAAGCAATACTGAAAATCACTAAAACACATTAATTTAATTAAATGCACACAGCTTTAAATTCATAAACACTTTAGATGATAGTTTTTAGTTTTGAATTTAAAATGTTTATGTACAATAACTAAAAACTTTAGGATTTATGATCCATTCTTAGCTCGACTATTCGATAAGAATAAGTTGAGCTATCCTAGTCACGAAGCGTCGGCATAACCAAGTATGTTAAAGTTTGTGTACCACCTCAAATATTTTCAAAGTACATTGACATATGACTTTAAAACTTTGCAAACTTGTGCAGCATCATGCCGGAAGCCTGTAGACAGATGGAGGTGACTCTATCAAGGATTTTGACATAATTATGCCCCTTTTCGACTTAGAATTTACGTTAAGTTAAAATTTGCGTACAGCCCCAAGTATTTTCAAAGTTCATTAGCATATGACTATGAAACTTTGCACACTTTTGCTCACCACCATGTCCCAAACCTGTAAACAGGAGGAGGTAACTCAATCAAGCTTTTTGACAGAATTATTCCCATTTTGCGACTTATAAAATTTACCACCTAAGATATTTTTATATTCCATTGTCATCTGGCTTTGAAACATGTTGAAATTGTATGCATAATAGGACTCTCTCCAATGCCTTTAACTGTAACCTGGATTTGAAAAAAAAAAACAATTGGCTCTTTTGTGAACCGACAGCTCTTGTATTCTACCTGGGAAATGTATGATTTAAAAAAACCGCTATTCTCTGAGGTCGGTATCAGAGGCGTCGAGAATTCACTTACTTATTGTATATATAGTAAGAGGCCATATTCTATGATTTTGATAGAATAAATGAGTGCGTATATGAAAATGTAAAATAATTGCCAGTCTCCAAAAACAGTCGACTACATTATTTTCCGTGTAGTGACACTAAATTTCCATGCTTAATCTTGAATAATCTTGAATAAGAACTATTTCTTTTGAATGATCTTGATGTATTATGTTTTCAAATCTTGTCGAGTTTCTGCCTCTCAATTTCTAAAGGCACCGAGCTCTTTTCGTCGGGTTACCGCCAAATTTCCTAATATGACGACACCAGCACTGGGTAATTCATGTAAAATTAATTTGCAGTTGCAAAAACGAGTTTATGAATGAAATAATTGGTATCATTTGATAAATGCGACTGATAAATTATAATTTATATTTAATTTAGATATTGATGAATGTGCGAGCAGCCCGTGCAAGAATGGTGCACCGTGTACAAATGGCCAGAACCGTTTCACGTGCGCGTGTACTGCAGGATGGACGGGTGCTGATTGCAACACAGGTAATTTGTTTGCTCTGAATTCAATTTTATTAATTTGACAACACATTTGTGCTTAGTAAAAATATGCGACAACACTTTTGAATTCTTTATTTTATAATAATGGTTTCAGGAATGCGCATTTCATATTTGTTTTCTTTTCCTCAACAAGAAACATAAACCTGTGATATACCAGTACATGCATGAACGATTTATCTTGACAAAAATTATTATTCTTGATATCAATCTATGAAACGAATGTTAATTATGACATTAAGACTTTAATTTTAGATGTAAATGAATGCGCGAGTAACCCGTGCAAGAATGGTGCCACTTGTCACAATGGACGGAATCAATATTCGTGCACGTGCGCTGGTGGTTGGCAAGGGTACAATTGTGATCAAGGTTTGATATGAATTACCATTTAATTACTCAAAACAGTATTTATCATGTTGAAAAATATGAATTATTTTTTATAATAGTTATGTTTATTTGTATATTCGTTTTGTTATTTAGAATCTACTTTAATTCCAATTTTGACAAAATATTTAAAATGCATTAGTTATAATGCATGTTTGATTTTAATTATATAGCTGAGCATCTTCAGTCCATTCGTTTCTATTATACGACTCGATTCGTGTCATACGCCTGATATACGACTGGAGCAGTGCTACAAGTTCGTTATACGACTCAAACGGTGCTATATGCCTTTTATACGACTCGATCCTTGCTAAAAGCTTGATTTACGGCTCTAGGTGTGTTGCAAGCCTATTATACGACATGGGCTTTACTACAAGCATATGATATTCACTCAATGTGAAGAATAATCTCCATTTTATATGTTCATAAAGATATATAACGAAAACATTCTAAGTAATTAAAGCAGGGAAGTAACTTATCTGGCGCTTAAGATAATTATCTATTTGATGTCATACGACGTTTTGAAACACGTTTATTACGAAACCGAAAGCTTAGTCACTATTTGATTCTAAAATAAGGGAGCTATACTAGACATGTTTAATTTCATTAAATAGCAAAGTGTGCGGTTGAACATGCCTTACAATTTGACGTAGATTGTATATTGACGAGAAACATTCGAACTGGTGTATATTTCGGCGCATAATTTGACGTTTTTCATGTATTTCAGATATCAACGAATGTTTGAGGGACCCGTGTCAGAATGGAGCTACGTGTAACAACTTACAGAACAGTTACACGTGCACATGTACCGGAGGTTGGCAAGGAACTAATTGTGATATAGGTAAATTATTTGAATTATTATAAACGCTGTCTTTATCACAGAACTTAGTATTTGACATATTTATTGAAGATAACAATTATAAAGAATAGCCCTACATAAATAATATGAAGATGCAAAGCAATTTCAATGATGTCAGCCAGTGATACGAATACATTGTATCTAAATTATTAGACAGACATTCCATGTTTTGTATTATCCAAAATAACCAGGGACAGTGTAATTTCTATTTTAGACATCGACGAATGCGCGAGCAATCCGTGCCAGAATGGTGCTACGTGTCTAAATAACCAGAACAACTACGAGTGCGAATGTGTGCCTGGATGGCAAGGTGTTAACTGTGACACGGGTAAATATTATTCCTGTTCATTCAGTTTGTTTTATAAACCAATGTTTTGTATTACGTGGTACATTTGGTGAGCTTCAGTTTATACATTTTAAACTACATGCCTCCAGATAAGTCAA
Source organism: Ruditapes philippinarum (assembly GCF_026571515.1). Lineage (NCBI taxonomy): Eukaryota > Metazoa > Mollusca > Bivalvia > Venerida > Veneridae > Ruditapes > Ruditapes philippinarum. Next base: position 8,455 of record NW_026856043.1, read on the forward strand.
AATAGTTCAATAAAATCAAACTTGAGAAAAATGTACTAAAATGTAAGGAAAAGTAAACAGTGTCAAGATTCAAGTAATATTTTACATATTATGTACGATATATGACTGATTTTTCAATATTTATTTTTATAACTATATTTCTACTGCGCTACTTACGCAGTAAAGGCTTTTTATGCATATTTTGACCACTTTTGGCAATTTACGTGGTTTGTAAAAGCTATTAATTATGTGTAAATTGCTCCATTTTGATTAATTCACAATATTACACATTCAAATACATTTTCAAAGTTTTCAAAAAAAAAAAATTAGCCTGAATCTGGATGCTAGCTGCACTTACTTATATTAGAATTTGCATTCGATGCTTGGCATATTGGCGTTCCATTGTTTCTTAGTTAATGCAAAGCATAATGTAGTGATTTAACAGCTAACGATTGGTTATATGAATTGAGTTAATGTTATTATTATTTTATTTTATTTTTTATTAAAAGCAACTTAGTCATGTATTGAATAACTAACTAAACAGGTGCAAATATACCTTTTGTGGAACATAATTGACGCAGACCACATTAGTATATACAATATTGTACGCTTCTATTAATTGAACATTTTTTCTGTTTCTTCATCTTCGTGTAGATATTGACGAATGTGCGAGCAACCCGTGCCATAATGGTGCCGCGTGCAACAATTTGTTAAATGAGTACACGTGCGATTGTACCCCTGGTTGGCAAGGGTATGACTGTGATCAGGGTAAGGAGTTGAATGTACTTACACTGCCAGTTAAATTGGTTTTGGGTGTAACACCGCAAAACGTCCGTACCGCAAAACGTACGCGTGTGGACGTTTTGCGTCGCATATCGTACACATGTGGACGTTTTGCGGTGCATATCGTACTTGGTACGTTTTGCGGCGGGAGTGTGTATTTGCGTCGCATATCGTCCATATTTTCTGTATTAAAATATATTCATTATAAACGTTACTTTTATTGGTTCTGTCACTTTCATATTGTTTCAGGTAAAGATATGACGAAATAAACATTAAAGTGCAATATTTTTGTGATCCTATATAATTCTGACTTTTTTTTATTTAAAAAAAAGAAATATGCTTAAGCCGAGGATGTTTTTCGAATAGATTTTTTTATGGAATGGAACCAAGCAGCAGCAGCAGCAGCAGCAGAGATATAAAAACGATGATATTGAAATAAATGTAATCTTATAGACATACAGAAAAGGACGGCTATACGGACGGACGAACCGGGGATTGGACTGAGTGAATGACAAAAAATATTAAAATTAAGCTTTGCTTTTGACAATAGCTTTTCATATAATTGCATCAAGAAGTGGGAATGATTTTTTGTGTTCTTGTTGACTATGGAGGTTTGGTTCTACCGTTCATTTTTACGGGGGATGGATGGGGGCTTTTGACAGCGTAGTCATATTTGAGCGAGAGAGCTATATTGTCATGGAGATGGGGCCTTTAAGTCGCCTAGTCATAATTGAGCAAGAGAGCTTTTGTCGCGGGGAGCGGGGGTGGGGATGGGAAAATCCTCTTAGCTCATAAATGAACTTGATCGAGACCTTCTTGTTATACATATCCTGTATAAAAAAATTTAAGAATGGAGAAGAAACGAAAGCACTAACAAGGTGAAATATAGCGCGTTTTTTTGTTTGTTTTTTTGTTAGATTTAACCTATAATCTAACTTTGTTGAGATTTTATGGTCATAGATATTCTCTTGAAAATTGTCAAGATTGAAGAAGAAATGAAAGCGTTGGAGTGGTAACAATGTGAAATATAACATATATTGTAATTCAAGGACAAATAACTCTGGCCATATTGCTTAGGGTATGTGGATGCTAGAGTGGTAACAAGCTAAGTTTGGACGGACAGACAGACAGGCGCATACTCGGGTAAAATTAACACACAATAACACATGATAATAACTGGTCAAAATATACGAAAATTATATAAACTTTAAAATATGGACGTTATGCGGCAGGACAATGCCTTTTTGCCGCAAAATGTACCTCAGAAAAATGTGGACGATATGCGCCGCAAAACGTCCGTATACGTACGTTTTGCGGTACGGACGTTTTGCGGTGTTACAGAGCATCGTGTGTACTTTCTTCTATAAAATATACATACTAGTCTATCGCTAATTACATATACATTATATGTAAATATTTTATATATTTTTCACGTGATTTTGCATTTTACACATTATCTTCATATCTATATCCACCTTTTTATCCTGTCTGCAGGGAGCTTTTTATCAATTTAAGAAGCTTTGTGATTCTTTTAAAAACAATTGTTTCTAAACATTTATCAATTTGCATTTGATATTCATCATTTGTTTGTAGATATTGACGAATGCCTCAGTAGCCCGTGCGTCAATGGCACGTGCACAAATTTACAAAATGCATATAGATGCACGTGTTTCCCCCAATATACCGCCAGAAACTGTGACTACTGTAAGTTTTATCAGGCTTAACAATCTGTAATAGTTATTCTTATGTTACACTTGTATGTAGAAAATAAATTATAAAGAATCATATTTAAATGCTTTGTCTACGTGTTTGTCAGCCGAAGTTCGAGATTTCATTTACACTGTTAGGAGGAGTTAGGACGTTTTTCGTGGACTCTGTTTTTCTCTATTTTACATAGCGTTACTTACGGATAGTTCTATATTGTTTATCTCTTATAATAAGTTAGGGTACAATTTCTAAATGCTTCTTTTTACAAACATTAGATAGAGTAATTGGAATACATTACAATCGTTATTTTATTAGTAACATTATATTACAGTGATCGGCTCTCCTATGGACGGACAGTGGGGACAGTGGGAGGCATGGCAGGGTTGTTCAGTGACGTGTGGCACAGGAAGACAGCGCCGGTATCGAGCCTGCGATGACCCTGCAACCTTGTGTCGGTGACTCTTTTGATGAAAATGTTTGTACAGGAGCCGGTTCATGTCCAGGTATGTGAGTTTAACATCATTTAATCAGTTTGCCTTATGAATATAACTATACGCATATACATGTATTGTTTAGAAGGCAGTCTTTAACACCACGTTTCCACTTGACTTAAATGCATACCTCGAATAGGAACAAGTGATGAAATATTTTCTAAATATGTAACTGTTTCTTTTATTGAATGAACATTGTTCTGTCCGATTTTTGTGGAGTGAAGTGATTTGATGTAACATTTTGTATTTCTTTTTCGAAAACAGTACCAGTCGATGGAAACTGGGGCGCATGGTCAGTTGCTGCCCCGTGCAGTGCTACATGCGGAACCGGACATTCGGTAAGAACGAGGAACTGTGACAACCCTGCCCCAAGTAATGGAGGAAGAGTGTGCACTGGAGATACTATGGTAGTTGAACAGTGTACAGTTACTGCATGTCCGGCGTCCGGGTCGTGAAACGGAACTGGATCGTCAAGCCGGGGAGCAAATTACGTTAACGTAAGTGTGTGAACGGTTTATTACCGCGAGAAACATCATTTACAGTAATTCGTATATTATTTGAATATTGTCTTACGCCTATGTTAAGCAGATATAGTAGATATTAAAACTTTTTCTTCCCTTAAACGTTAATCTATAATGACAATGTCGGTAGATTTAAGATGGCGACATATTTTCAAAAGTTCGTACATTCTAGGTTTGTCCCGTTGGCTGGCTATCGTGTGCCTCAGGTTCAGTCACGTGCATAGACGAAGCATTCAAGTGTGACTGCGTTCCTGACTGCGATGACAGAAGTGACGAGACTGAACTCTGGGCTGGTTGCGACCCGACTTTGATGCAGCTCTGTTCAGCAGCTCAAGGTAGCGTCTCCCCTAAACTTCATTCAAGTCCTCATAAATGAAATGATATACTTTGCTCCAATAGTACACTTCTTTTAAATTTTAATACTTAAACTCTTGTTGCTATACTGTGATTAGGGTGGTAATGCTGTGATAAGGGTGGTTATACTGTGATAAGGGTGGTTATATGCTGTGATTAGGGTGGTTATATGCTGTGATTATGGTGGTTATGCTGTGATTAGGGTGGTTATACTATGATCAGGGTGGTTATGCTGTGATTAGGGTGGTAATACTGTGATTAGTGTGGTTATGCTGTGATTAGGGTGGTTATGCTGTGATTAGGGTGTTAATGCTATGATTAGGGTGGTTATGCTGTGATTTGGGTGGATATGCTGTGATTAGGGTGGTTATGCTGCGATTAGGGTGGTTATGCTGCGATAAGGGTGGTTACTGCAGTATATGTTGTGATTAGGGTGATTTTGCTGTTATTAGGATGGTTATGTTTTGATTAGGGTGGTTATGCTCTGATTAGGAGGGTTATGCTGTTATTAGGATGGTTATGCTGTGATTAGGTTGGTTATGTTTTGATTAGGATTGTTATGCTGTTATTAGAGTGGTTTGCTGTAATTAGGATAGTTATGCTGTGATAAGGATAGTTATGCTGTAATTCGGATAATAATGCTGTTATTAGGATGCATGGTAATGCTGTGATTAGGGAGGTTATGCGGTTATTAAGATGGTTTTGCTGTAATTAGGGTGGTTATACTGTGATTAGGTTGAGGTCATTCAACTGTCATTAAATTTATATGTTAATCCTTTTTTTTCAGGTCTAAAAACTGGATGTTGATTGCAGTTTGTTTTTTGGGATCACCTTTTCCGGAAATTTTTTGTAAAACCCGGTGTACCCTACAAGTAAAATTTGGACATTGAATGCAGCAATTATTTTTTTTATTTTTCATTTAAAAATTGTTTAATAGGGGGAAATTTCTGAGTTCAACCTTTTAGGAAAACGATCATAAGGGTTTTGGAAAATAATATTACTGTTTATGAATTTAAAAAAAATTTCATTTAAAAATCCTGAAAATTTAATAAATTTATTCCCAAAATGAGGTTAAAATAATTTTTGGGGTTTAATGCGATTTTTCATATTTTTATATGTGTTTTTTAAATAAAAAAATGTAATGTTGCTTTCAGTTTAAAAAAAAAACGGCATTATTCTGGAAATTTAAAAATGGGAAAACGTGTCAGGGGGTTTTTAAAATGTGGGGGAAAATTTTTCAGCAGTATCAAGTTAGCAATATCTGGAGAAAGTGATCAGTTGGAAGAAGTAAAAACAGTAAAATTACATGAAAACTGCAGACTCGGTTTAATTGAGTCTGTAAATGAGGGATAATGAAAAAGTGTAACATCACTCACGTCCCCTAGCACCGGTTTGAGCGATACTCTATTCTCAACACTAAAAGTGTCCAAAGGACCAGAAAAATATAACAACAATGAAGTGAAGCACAGGGAACGTTTTACGGCTGCCACACATCACTTGACACCTGCTGCTGTGATGTATAAATATCTGGGGAAAAAAAAGTGAAAAAAAAGTAAAGCATTCAATCTGAACAAAACATTTAATTATCTTCAGATATTTTGATTTTTTTACACTTTTTTCAGTAGTTATCATCTTATTTAAGGAAAAATAAATCCTCTTTATAAACACTATTACATCAAAAAAGAAAAAGAAAATTTGACTTTTTACTAAAAAAATAACTTCACTTAAAATATAGTCCCTAATCATTAACAAAGGTCGCATTAAAATTTACTTTGAAAATATTAAAGTAGGCTCTAATGCAATGAATAAAATATCAAAATATCGCCAATTGATTAAAAACTTTATTAATAAGTTATTTATCATTACGTCTTCATGGACATGATGGTCAAAACGGAAAAAAAAGTTGCTATGACTAAAAAACGTTTTAGATAAGAGGAGACCTAATAACTTCCCGTAGATAACATATATCCGTAGTGAAACGATAAAAATGGCGTAAAAACATTAACTCACACACACAACCACTCCACTTACTCAAAAATAAGAAAAATAAATAGAAAAAGCGAAAACCATAATAAAAAAAAAGTTAATTGAAACAAAAAAAAAAAAAAAGCCCAAAAAAACAAATAAAAACAAACAAAAAACAAACCCGAACTAAAATCCTAGACAATAACCTTGACTCAGTAGAGACATCATAATGGCAATGTCAACACGAAATTATTTTTTCACCATATACGAAAGGAAAATGCAAACAAATATTTGACGTTATGAAACATACTAAGTCGACAAGGGGGAATCAATTCATCCAGTTTGCGAGAGAGGCTTCACAGAAATAATGCAACTACCTAAAAATCTTTACAGTAAAATACGTTTTCCCCGTCGACATTTATTTTAAAAAAAAATCAACTTTGTCTAAATTTTCCAAAAATTTTATTTGTAAAAGAATGCTGGATTCCAAACAGTGGGTTTTTTTCTATCTTATTTTTTTCCCTAATTGAAACAAAAAAAAAAAAAAATCTTTAAAACCTTTCGAGAAAGACGAAAGAAATGTAAACATATAAAAAAGAAAAATTTTCAAAAATAGCCCCTTGAACAGAGATATTTTCTTGCTGAATTCAGAAATTATTTTTTAAACAATTTTTTGATTTTATGACTTTGGCTATTAACAACGGGTTTTAAATTTTAAAGGAATTTTCAGATCAAATGAAACTACTGAAAGAATGGGATATATAATATTTTTGACGTTTTTTCAAGGGTATCAATTTTAACGAGTCTTTTTTTGAGAGTTTTTAAAAGAAAAAAGAATGAATTTAATAATAAATGAATGGGAAAGAATGAAAGAATGAATTTAATGAATAAATAAATTTAAAAGAATAAATAAAAAAATAAAAAAAAATAATAAATAAATAAAAAAATTAAAAAAAATAAACAATTTCCCGGCCCCCCACAATAGTAATTTACAGAGACGGGACCGTTTTGGGCATTTAAAACTTTGAAAAATCGTTACATTTTTTTTAAATAATCATGGTTGGCTTATTCTACACTTTAAACCCCCCATTTTCCCTTTAAAATGGATTTTAAAATTTTAGTTATGAACCTAAGTTGGGGAATATTTTTAATTAAATTTGTTGATTTAATTAATTTTTTTTCCAACATAGTCCCCTTTAAAAAGGGAAAAACGTGATAATAAATGCCCAACATATATGTTTAACTTATTTTTTTTTATGGTTTGGCATAAAATTTCCGTCATGACCGGGCATTAAATAAAAAAAAAGGTTTAAAAGAGTTTTTTAAAATTTTTTATAAAATGAATATTTTAAAAAAGGGTTTTGCTTCGTTTATGATTGCAAAAACCCCCTTAAATTTTTGTTAGAATTTTCGGGCCCTTAAACCCCGGCTGAATAAAAGATTAAATTTTCCCGAAATTTGTAATAAAAATAATATTAACAATTTCATGTATATCATTTATTTGTATTATATGACTTTAAAAATCCCAAAACCGAACAGTCGGAAGTGACATTTTATAAATTGCCCCGATTCGGAAACTTAATATGTTTATCCCCCGATTTTAAACAAAAAAAATTTTTTTTTCGGGGGAAAAAGAGACAACGTGCCACCCTGGCCCCAATTTTTGATAAACCCCTTGATTCGGGAAAAACTTTTAAATTATGTTTTTATTTTTATTATAAATTAAAAATTTGTTTAAAAAAATTTAAAAGAGTTGGGTACAGCCATGTGTTTTATTTTTAATTTATAACAACAAAATCCCCGAAACAAAAATGCCATAGAATGTCTAGGGGATTTCAACCCAAATGTATCGTATATTTTGTTTAGGGAAAACAGGGGCCCCCTACGTTAAACCCCTTTTTTTAAAAGGAAACCCTAGAAAGCACGGAGGGGAAAACCCCCTCAGACTATTCCTCGGGAAAATAGAAAAAGGGCCCGGGCCCCAATTTTGCCAAAAAAATATAAAAAAAAACAAAAAAATACAACAGCTGTATAAAAAAGAAACGGTTTTTTTATTTAGAAAAAAATTTTTTTAATTTTAAAAAGCAGAAGATTAAATCAGATATTTAATGTAAATTTTTCTTTTAAACCAAAGTTTTAAAAATGTAATTTTATAAAAAACCCTTATATCAAACTTTTTTTTAAAAAACCCAAAATGTGTTTTATTTACACAGGGTTTAAATTAATTATTGGCATCTGAAAAAGTTTTTTTTGTAAACCCTCATGGGGTTTCCAAAAACCAAATCATTTTCATCCCCTAGGTTTTTGAAATTAAAAAAGTTTAAAGGGTTTTGGGACAGGCCCTTTAAATGTAAGTTTTGAAAACCCACAACGGATTCAAATTTATAAGGGTTTTGACCCGTTGACGTTGGTAAACTTCCGGATGTCGAATAAACCAAAATTGGGGCTGTTTTAAAAGATAAATTTCCCGGGCTGACGAAGAAAGGGCCCAAAATACCGGGGGCGGTCCATTATTAAACCTGAAAACAGAAAAAAGAGACAACAAAAAAGGCAAATGGGAAAAGGGGGGGTGGGTATTTTTTTCCCTGTTGGTTTTTAGGGCAGGGTTCAAGGAAGGGGGCGGAAAACTGGGTCAAAAGGAATTTGCAGAAGCGGGGCTGGCTTTTTTCCCCCGTTTTACTTAGGGATGGGGGCGAAAAAGATTTGGGAATTTAAATTGTTTAAAAAGGAGGAGCCCAAATATACAGGAGCAAAAACTGTGAAAGTTTAGCATTTAAAAAAAAAGAGTTTTAAACTGCAACCCTTTTAAACTGAATTTAAAAGTATATTCAGGGTTCCCCCTCAGTAGGGAAACCAATAACATTGCCCCCCCAATTTCAAATTTTGCTACGGCTTTTTAAAGTTTTTTCTTTTTAATAATCTTGAAATTTAAATGACCAAGAATATTTGAATGTACCCCTTTTTAAAAACAACAAAAACCCCTTTTAAGATTATAATATGTAGAGATTTAATTTTTTCCAATATAACAATAAATAAAACCCAGAAAAATTAATTTTTAATTTTAAAAAAATTTTTAATTTAAAATTAAAAAGGGGTTTTAGTGTTTTAAAAAAAAATTCCCCCAAAACCCTAAATATATTAAACTTTAAAAATTTTAAAAAGAAAAAAATTGGGAAAAAGTAATTTTTTTCAAGTAAAAAAACCCGGTGAATTTTAAAATTTTTAAAAATTTTAAAAATAAATTAAAAAATTAAACGAATTATTTTAATAAAAAAATATAAAAAAATGGGAAAACTTTTTTTGCAACCGTTAAAAATATCCCCCAATTTGGTTAAAATTTTGTTTTTGGGCCTTTTTAAAAATTTACTTTTTAACCCAAAACCAAAAGTGAAAGTGTTTATAGTTTCGTTTTAAACCCTATGGTTTTCCCCTTTTTGGGTTTATTTGAACTAAAAATTAAAAAAAACCCTTCCCAAAAATAAAAAAATACCCCCTTCGGCCCCCTTTTTTCCGCCCGTTTCCGGAAAACTTTAAAAAAGATGGGGCAATCCAAACCCCTGATTTTTTTCCCTTTTAAAAACCCCCCCATTATTTCCTTAAAATCTAAAAAATCCCCTTTTTTATCCCTGTTTTTTGGGGGAAACCCTTTTTATAAAATTTAAAAAAGCTTTTGTTGAATTTTCTTTTAAAAAAAAATTGGGTTTTTCTAAAAAAATTTAAATTCCAAATTTTTGCAATTTTTTAAAAAAAATTTTTAAAACAAAATTTGGGTTTTGTAAATTTTGAAAAGAATTTCCTCAAAATAGCCCCGGTTGGGCCGGGCAATTTGGGAAAACCCCGGCCCCAAATTTTTAAAAAAAATGCAAAAAATTTTGAAACACGTGGGTTTCCCCCCATTTTAAAACCGGGGCCCGAAAACTTTTTGATAACCCGTAAAATTTTAATTTAGGCTTAACCCCAATTTTTAAAAAAGGGTTTTTTTAATGTTACATTGTATTTAAAAAAATAAATTTTTAAAGAAAACTATTTAAAAAGCTTTGTCTACGTGTTTTTTCAGCCCAAATTCGGGGATTTCATTTAACTGTTAGGAGGAGTTAGGAAAGTTTTTCGTGGAAATCGTTTTCTCTTTTTTTTACATAGGCCCTTTTACGGATTTTTCTAATTGTTTATCTTTTTTAATAAGTTTGGGTACCCAATTTTTAAATGCTTTTTTTTACAAACATTTTGTAGAATTTAAATTTGGGAAAACATTACAATCGTTATTTTTTTAGTAACATTATATTACAGTGATCGGCCCCTCCTTTTGGACGGACAGTGGGGAAGTGGGGGCAAACAAAGGGGTTTTTCAAATGGGCGTTGGGACAAAAGGGAAGACAGGCCCCCGGTTTTTGAGCCTGCGATGACCCCCCGGGACCAGATTATGGTGGCCCAAACCCTTTTGTCGGTACCTTTTGATTTTAAAATGGGTTTTTACAGGAGCCGGTTTTATGTCCAGGTATTTTGGGGTTTAAAATCATTTAAATCAGTTTGCCCAAAGAAAATAACTATACGCATATACATGTATTGGGTTTTGAAGGCAGTCTTTAAAAACCCACGTTTCCACTTGACCCTTTAAAAGCCCTTCCCCGAATAAAAACAATGAGAAAAAATTTTTAAAAATGTAACTGTTTCTTTTTTGAATGAAAAATTGTTCTGTCCGATTTTTTTTGGATGGAAAATGATTTGATTTTAAATTTTGTATTTCTTTTTTGAAAA
>NW_026856044.1:0-130077 GCF_026571515.1 Ruditapes philippinarum
AATCATCAGTGATCTTTAAGTCATCAGTTACCTTTTAAGTCATCAGTGATCTTTTAAGTCATCAATATATTTGGAGTATTATTCAACTTGGAAATTAAGTGATTTATTGGAACTTGGATTATTAATTATTTTCTTTGTGGATTTTATTGTGGGAAATTTATTCTAAAGTGTTCTTGGATTTACTTGGATTTAACTGTGCTATGGAAAAGGATCATTCCAGGATGCAAGACTAGACATTTGTCAATTTTTATTTGGACTTCAGGTATTTGTAAAGTTATTTGTTATTTTATTTTTCTTTAATAATTTTTCTGTAATAAATTTGTTATTGTTACAAGTTTGTTGCTGGCTTTTCTTTCTCGTTACGCCTGGCTCGTAACAACGCTCAGTCAGACAAGACCACCGACCAGAAACCTGGTTTTCTTTTTCTCTTTTTTATTTCGTAAAATGGCTTTAGAAGAAAACGGACAGTAAAATAATCAAATGAAGAATGCCTGTAGGTCGTCCAACATTATAAAAGTAAAAATTTCGCCTTCTTAATGTCATTCAAATTGTTCATTAAACGGCATAAATAAATCCATGATACCGTCCTTGCCCCTAGGTTCAGCTCGAGCATTTTTTAAATAAGATATTTAATCCGCCGATATACACATTTAGCTTTTCTCGTAGAACGTTAAGTCCACAAGGCGTTGTATGGTCCCTAAACTTGTAAATGAAAGTTCAAGCAATAAACGAGATAACAGTGAACAGATCTAAAAAACGGGATTTGATAGGGTTATGAAGACTGTTGTAACTATGTCATGTGTTCCTAAATGGCAAACTGTGAAACAAATTAATGAATATAATTTATCTTCTTTTCATAAGAATTAACAAGTTCAAGTTCATTTTCAGCGCTAATACATTCATTTGTTTTAACATCTAACTTGCTTTAAATCCATTACTAGAACATAATTGAACACATGTTGAACCTGTCTAAAGAATTAAAATTTTACTGATTTCTTAGACATATTGCGCCTTAAAGTATTATGGATAAGTTCTTATAAATTAATTGTTAAGTCTGATATTGGTGATCCTGAATATACATGTATCATGCTATGCCTCATAATTGAAAAAAGGAAACAATAAGACAGTTGTATGTGATAAATTAAGAATATGACTCTTTTCAACAAATTAGAGATCCTTGTATAGCGTGTCTACTGAAGGATGGATTGGAATATTGCAATTGTCTGTAACACAGCAGTAGGTACATTCAAAGGAAAGAAAGTTGAAATCGCTGCCCTTGAATTGTCTACATTTATCGTTATCCGATGATCCAAGGAACCAGTCTGTATAGCATGTAGAAAAGTTCCCGCAGCTAAATACAAAAAAAATATATGTTGGTGGTGCCTTTCTGAAGAAGGTGGTAACTGTAAGGTGTATATGTAGACAACTGTGTTAGTAAGTGGTTTCTTACAATATAAGTTTATTTATCTAGATAAACTCATAATTTTAGCATGTTTCGTATTTTTTCTATCCCTATCATAAATGTGCAATACGTTTGTGCATTACAAGTCTAAGAAAACAAAACATAGCAGTAAAAGATGATTACATGTATAATGACCTGTTTGGCAAAACATAATCTGTATTTACCTTCTTTCAACCGTCCTTGTGCCATCAATGTAATTTGTTAACTTGTTGATACAATAATTATTAGGCGGCGAGCAAGGTGTAGGGGCATATAGTTGCTCACATAGGAACCGGGGTCCTGTACATACAGCACACGTTGCTAAAAATTGAAATATCTATTAAGAAATAATGCAAATCAATCAATATATTCTCATTTTTATGCTAAACCTTATATCACATCCGGCAAACTTACGCTCAAATTTCAAAATGTAGTATGCTGAAAAACGAGCAAATAGAGCGGGAGCTGTTTTAAACGGCTGAATGTAAGTACTCTTTAATAATTTAATAATGTGTTTGTCTTTTTATTTATTTAATTTTTGTTGTTGTTGTTGTTTTTTTCTTCAAAAAACGGTCAATGTAGTTCCCAGTAGGACTGATAGAGGCTCACAGTGATTAGATCTGTTGCAAAAATGACAAATTAAACTCAAAGGAACATTTTCCCCTGACGAAATGAACGACGATTTCTTGAATATTGAACGTTTAAACCCTGAAAATGCTCTTCTCATTTCACATTTTGAGAATGTGTATTAGAAAAAAATAACTACCCGTTACAAGAACTTGTCATTAGATCGTAAGCCTGTCGGGTATGATATATACATGTAGGTAACTTTAATAAAGCAAATTTCAAAATGTAGTATGCTGAAAAACAAGAAAATAGAGCGGAAGCCGTTTTAAACGGCTGAATGTAAGGACTATTTAATAATTTAATATGTGTTTGTTCTTTTATTCATTTAAGTTTTTTTTTAAAACGGTGAATGAAGATTCCTGTAGGATTGTTGAAGGCTCCCATTCCAATGATCTGAGCTGTTGCTAAAATGGGAATTAAACTAAACTCGAGAGGACATTTTTCATCTGACGAAATGAACGACGATTTCTTGAATACTGAACGTTTAAACTCTAAATAATGCTCGTCTCATTTGATTTTGTTGAAAACGTGTATTAGAAAAATAACTACCCGTAACAAGAACTTATCATTACAGCATAAGCTTTCCGGGTGTGATATATAAATGTAAGTTACTTAAATAAAGCTTGTGCTGAGGGGTTGCCTTTAAGTGTTTAGGGAAGAGTATTGAAGCCACCGTTCATCTCTTTATGATCGTTAGAGGCGTCTAAATGGGATCTATGCATCTCTTAGTTCCAGCAAGTGAGGTGGTTTTGATCCCATGTGATGTTCTAAGTTTGTAACACCTGAGATAAACTATAGTCATCTTTCCTGTTTCGGGACCATATATGGCTTAAATTGTATATGTGTGCAAATAGTAAGCAAGGCAAAACGTGGGATAGTATTCATTTCAGTAATGCTATTTGAGTCAAAATGTGCACAAAAGTTGAACATGACCATCCACAAAATAATTCTAAATGACAAAACACTGGGGATAATACTGCTATTCTAACAATCAAGCTCGTTAAAAAGAATTATCTACATCTCGCGTTCATCAAAGTGTATCGTGTTTCATTCTCAAGAACACATTTCATTATAATTGAAGCTTTTGAATGTGTGTGTGTTTGTGTCTAAAGAGAAGTTTATTTGTGCAATAAAATGTTACTTGTAACTGGTGGTAACGTCCTGGGCTGCCTCGATGTTGTACTTGTTTGTACAGTTCCATTCATGAACGGGCTCAATCAAACCGAGCCTGCAACATTAAATTGTGTCGTATTGGCGTTCTTTAGGGATTCCTTTTTTCTTCAATTTACATGTTTTGATTTTACAAAATATTTCAATTTTCTAATCTAAAGTCTTATCAGAACCACATTTAATGCCGAACGTGATTATTTAAACGGAAAATATTTGAAATGCTCAAAGTTTGATGCATTTTAAGAGTTATATATATGTAACGAGTGTTACCTATTGATAATGCATTAGCCACTGCTAGTGTCACACATACGAGGAAAACAATCCGAAGTTTAAACATTATTAAACTTTATACACTACTGTCCTAGATTTTTTGATGAAAATAAAATAATGACACAATGACTGTATCTTATCTTCATTATCACAGGGTTAAAAATTGTTACTTGTTACTTTATCTTAAAATGCCCTCTAAATCTGACCCAAACAGGCCATATATAAAATATTTTCTAACACTCACGAGAATGTGTCACTATAGACAAAGAAGGGAAAAAAACGGTGTTAAACTGCAAATAAACACTGGTTAGGGACTGCTTGTATATGCGGCTGTTATGTTTTCACCCTCTATTATATTATTTGCAAAGCCTTTTAAAGCAACGATATAAAAAGCATTTGTATTTATATTTTCAGTTCTTATAATGTTTCATACAATACCGAAATAATATCTCACATACACTAACGCCACATATTTGATTCATATCAATATTTATATTGTACCAAAATGGCGTTAGTATAATTATACATTACCGTTCTTCTTATTATATGACCATTCATATTTGGTTTTCTTCTTCTTCTCCTTCTTCTTCATCTTCTTCTTCTTCTTTGAAAGTTTATTTATTTATTTATTTATTTATTTATTTATTTATTTATTTATTTATTTGAAGCTTGACTAAATGTTCAAATCTGGATTGACATGATCTCGTATTAGGAGTGATGGTTTACGGGTAGATATACAATGCCACGACCTTGCATTTTTGGTTGGTCAGTCCTTTCCTTGATTTTAAGTAATACTGAATGGGTGGCGTGTTCTCTGAATATACCGTATCATAATTATGATAGAAATGTTATAACGATTGTATTAGCATGTACATGAATCTTTCAAATTTCAATTAGGGGTACAAATATATATTTAACTTATTGCAAACATAGACATGTAAAATTCTTACAATAGGAAAAAAATATATTATTATATAATATATATCAGCAGCAAAATTATTGTCTGAATTAAAAAAAACATTTAAATTGAAAATGCTTGTATGAAAGAAATATGACAGTAAATTGCCTCAAAAGCGAATGACAGAGGCACGAAATCATTGATAAACTGTTAAAACCCTATTGAAAATAGCAACGTTGAAACATTTTATTCTGTTGACATTTCTAATATTCATGTGTGTTGAATAACAGAGACATGTTAGAACTCAGAAAAATTGTTGTTTCTGATAGTCTTTGTTACATACGTAGCCCCTAAGATAACATGTTTAACACTTTTTTTTCCCGGCACTTAATTCGTTTTTACGAAATATTGGTTAGAAGTTTCGAAATATTTATTATATTTTCACAAAATATTAGTTCGTTTATACGAAATAATAATTCGTTTTGACAACATATTTATTCGTAATTACGAAATATTAATTAGTTTTTACGAAATATTAATTCGTTTCTATATTAACTGTAATTACGAAAAATTATTTCGTTTTAACGAAATTTTATTGTCATTGTGAGCTTGACAATCAACACAATCATATACAAGCCTGGATCAACTTCGACACCAAATATAATGATTTTATTTCATGCTTTCCAGTGTTTTATTGTAATTTGTCAGATGATTATATTCTGATAAACCACTAGTGAAATTTATAAAATATAATTTTCACTGTAGCCGAACTATATCTGAATGCGGATGAAAAGAAAATCATAACTAAATGGAATAGCAGGCTGAAATAAATGCCGTCATGCGTAAATGTTGCTTCTTTAGGACAAGAAAGTCTATGTCACCATACATCATGTTAAAAATGTAACAAAGTTAGAGAAATTTAACAGCACTATATTTCAAAATTGATGATGTGACGTCATGATGTGATGACGTCAAAAAGGAGAATGCGCGACGTTACGCGGCAAAATCAGTAAAAAAATACTTAAAATCACTGAAATAGCATGAAATAAAAAGAAAATTTATTTGTTTTACATAAAAGATTGGAATATAATTTCACTGAGTGAACACCACATGCAATATTTTCTCTAGTTATTATATTTTTGTGAAGAGGATTTTTGAGTGAGAAGTCATTTTCTTTTTTCCCATTTTGAAATACATATTTCCAACAGCTAGTAACAGCTTTTAATTTTAGAGACAATTAATATTTTTTGATATGTTTCTTTGAAAAGGAAACTGGCTATATTATTACTTTCTTTCATCATACACATTAGTAAAACGTAAATGTGATAAAAAGCGAATTACGCAAGCACGAAATCATTGGTAAACTATTAAAGCAGCACGCCTCCAGATTCATGTTAATTTTCGTAACAATTTTGGAAATGTATTTAAAAGTAATATAATGTGAGGTGAACAAATAAAGAATTTGCAGTCGGAACTTAAAACCCACGAAAAATACCAAAAAATGGTCAACATATGCAAATACAGCCCTTATTGGTTAGTAACACAGTACAAATATTGTGATAATATACTGCAAAATCTGTTTTAAACTGATCATTACATGTAAAATATAACTTGGACCTTGAATGATTTTACCTGTCTTAAAAGTTTATTGCATTTTTCTCAATATTTGTTTTCTTGAAATATTCTGGCTCATCTGGGGGCGTGCAGCTTTAAAACACTACTCAAAATAGCAACATTATATTTTGTTACAAAACATTTTACTCTCTTGACATATGTAATATACTATTTTGTAAAATAACAAAAACATTGTATGTTAGCTTTAAGAAAAATAATTGTTTCTGGAATTCTTTGTAATTCTTCATTGAAACAAAATCTACATTAAATCAGGCATTGAAATTCTACATTGAATTCTACATTGATTGCATTACCATGCTGTTTAAAGATTAATCCCATGAGCTCAAAGTCAACAAATTTCTTAATGAACCTAAAACTGATGGCGCCTAATTTTAAAAATGGAAAATTGCAATAGCGCACAGGGCAATAGCAGATATAGATAAGAACATTATGATAAGAGTAAAATAAGATATATAGCTTTCATTCGCAGTTTTTACGATCTCTTCCTCGTCATCTATTAAATCCTCGTCTTGAACATAATTACTGTCACTAAAATCAGTCTTATCATTTATCCTCTTTTCAGTTACATTATAAAATGATTTAAACGGGTGACTGGCCAGTTCCAAAAAGTGTTAATGCTAAAATTCTTCACCTCTAGTTGTTCTGAAAAAGAAAACGATGTTTGAAAGTTAATATCACAATGAAAAGCCAAAATTCCTTCCATCAAAATGTTAATTCTTTACCTCATAAAATTTGTCAACTTTTTATTATTATTATCATTATTATTTTTTATTATCTCATCATTATCAAATTTAACATCAGCCCCTTAAATTTACTCTACACATTAGGATCTAACATTTTACCATAGGCATCTTCTCGTGGTCTTTCAAACAACCAATTATTGGCGAGCTTTCATTATTTTGAAAGCGATGCGGTTTCTAATTCTTACCACTCAGTAGTTAATTTTCACAATTTCGAGTACAAACATGACGTTGTCAGATAAACGGTCAATACAATCTTGCCATTTAAAAGTGACTCTATTATTTCAAGTAAATTTGTTAAAAATTACTTCAAATCAACAATGTTTTAACTTCCATGGATAACGTTGTTTTGATACTTCTTCTAATGCCTATCTGTAAAAATCGCTTTGATTGCATGGCTAAAAATAGCTTTCTCGGGAAATCCAAATTATAAAAAAGGCGAAACATATACGGTCGTCATCAGATCTACATGGAAGAAATAAGTAGATCTGAACATAAGTCAGAAAGTACAATGGATATGAATAGATCAAGGAATGATAAAATCTTTTCTCTTTAAGATATTGCGTAATTATAATTTCAACAAGCTTTATTTAAAAGAAGGAAACACATCTAGAAAAGATAGGAACTCCACATAGGAACACATACTTTGATTAATGTTTATGGCTTATATTGAAAACAAATTGTCAGTTTCCGGCAGGGGTTTTCACCCAAAATGAACATGACGTAAAATTTCATATTCTCCATCCTCGTAAGTTTTTTTTACGATTTCACATTTCCTTTGCGACTTAAGTTAGCTTAGTGAACAAGTCCGAGTGTGGTTGAAACAAAGAACAATGTCAAGTAAGTCGTCATGCTGTTTTGTATAGCTTAAACTTATTTTGCACATGCTCTAATTGTTTTATACAGTCTTTATCCGACAGCACAATGGGTCTACTTGTAGGTAAAGTGAGTTATAACATTTTCTCGAGGCAACCTGTAAATAAAAAGTAAATTACTGACATAATACAAGAATAAACAAGTATACTACGCAGACTTAACATCGGCGGGGTAACAAAATAAAATATTCAGACAGCAAGAAAACCACTTGTAGAATACTTTTTTAAAAATTTTATTTGTTGGTCAAAGCAAATTCAACTGCGTACATTAACTGGTATTTATCTCCAACACTCCATTAACACCAGTTTGCATAAAAAATGAAATGAAATGACCAATGAAGTAATACATTAGGGTTTAAATTAAAGTGTTTATTTTATCTTAGCCGTCAAAAATTACTATTCGCCGTCAAATTCATATATGTTTCATGCAATACAATCAATAACTTTAAGATAACGATTGCAGACTCGACTTGATTTCGTCTGTTTATGAAAGGTTGTGCAAAATCTCGCACGCCTTCTAGTACCGGCTTAAGTAATATTTCTTAGGTCACTCTGCAAAATCTATGTATTTTAAAATCTTTCTTGTAGCATCAAACACAGTTTTCGTAAACTTTTTTAATTTTACTGACCGTATTCTGCAAATTGCGGCTTCTTTGACTGTCTTTTGTTTGTTTTTGTGCGTGGTACATTTGTCCAATTTCTTGCCATAAGTTGTCATTTTTGCAGATTTCATTAATCAAAATCCAAAAAGAAAGAATTCAACTGAAAATATGAAAGTTAAATGACTCTATGAAAATTATTTAAAAAAAATAGAGATAAATTCGCCTAAAGATTTAAGGCTTGCTAATGAATAGTTGGGTTATTAATGATCATTTTCTTTTACTTTGAAGATATTTTACCTGTGGTTTGTGCTTTTTCGTATTATTTTATTCAATAATTTCTTAGATAAATGTCTGTTGTTTCTACACCTTTCTTAAATTTAATAGAAAACAATTTAAGAGATAAACATGGCAGTTACAGAAAAAGATTCATTGAATGTATTCAAGTTCTTGTTCGATTATAGTTGGTAGCCTTTATTTTTCAACATTGATACAAGTTTACCTTTATAGTTTACTTTAAGGTGTTCACTATAACTTACACTGTAGCCAGCGGCATTTTTTCTGAAGTTGTCCGGTGTTTTCTAGTCTTTCATTGTGAGGCTGACAATACAATAATGTTTGTAAATCTCTCCATGTAATGTTAGGACTGGAAAAAGCGTTGTTATATACCAAGGTGATTTAGTAATATTCCATCTTTTACCTTGCACAGAAATATCTTAGATATATTGACATTTTTATCTATAACAATATATAATATTGAATTCTAAGATGACATATAAACTTCATATGATAAATCTAACAAAGAGTCACACTTGTGAACGCTTTTGGATAGCTACAAATGATTGAGGTGGTAATAATTTATATCTTTTTACGAAACTCTATGAAACTGCTTTCATTTTGTTTAAAGGTTTTGAAAATGACCACCTTAAATTAAAAAAATAGACTTAAAAAAAAAGGTAGGCCTCAAAACGTGAATTGTTTCATTATAACAGTCCGAGCGTTTCCTTATTTTTATGTTTTTATACTCTTTTTTGCCTGTATTAGTTAAAGCATTTAAATACCAGAAGCTAAAGCAGTTTTGAAAGCAGAATGTTCCCCCTAAAATCATTCAACACTTTGTTTGTTCGTGGCGTTGTAGTCTCCTGTGTTAAGCCAAAAGCAAAAACAACAATCATGGTACCCTTAATTGACCTTATTCGGGGGCTACAGGTTCCATTGGAACGTACCCAAATTTTTATTTATTTTCCATAATCAAACTGTATATGGAAATGGCCAAAAAAAAGTTTGTGACTGGGCTACATTAAAAGCTTAGGTTTACAGAAATTACATTTCATTAGACAAAAACGTCTCCAAATTAATTTGAATCAAAATAAATCCTATATAATGCACTGGACAGCAAGGGGAATTCTTCTTATGATTGACATAATTTTGCCCCTTTTATCACTTTCAATTTTGTTGATGTATCAATGTTTTAATTGAGGTCAATATCAAAGCCGAACAGTTTATATACTTAATATTATTCTTGTGTTGTATTTTCTCAAAAATATGTATTGAAAATGTTACCAAGGGATGATACGTTTTGAAAATTTTTTTTTTGCGTATACTTTCTAATATTTCTATATACATGTACATTAAGCTTTACTAAGTTTTTCCATGTCCCCGTTTTTAATTTGGAGTTTTAAAAACTCCCCGTAAGGGTTGGATTGCCCAAGGGTTATGAAAAAGGTGGGGGGCCACATGGAAAGTATAATGAGGTTCTTGATCCGCGTTCTTGCCAACACTTGAGATGGTGACATTGTATATTGCTGCTACCAGAAGCTTCTATGTTACCAATCATAATATAGGACCAAATGTCCTATTTCTCCTGGCAGAAAAAACACAAAGATTTTCTTCCCTCTTACCTTTTCGACCCATTTTAACAAGAAATAATAATTTGTTGAATTTTTTTACGAGAAAAGTTACTTAAGACAATAAACTAATTTTTACAATTCATCACATCTAGTTTCAGAAAACCAGCTTTTGGAGCATTCAAAATTTAATATTGTTACATTTTCAATTCAAAAATATTAGAATCAGTAATGGTTTGCTTTCCAGCCTGTACCATTGTTGGAGGAAAACTCAGCGGAGGCCTTTCTTGGTGCCAATTATTTCAGCCACGGAAAACGGACACCTTTTAGCAGCAAACCGCCGACATGCCCGTATAAGCTAGCTGGATAACTTCCCTCGCATTAAAAAATGGGCTTGAATCCCGGAAACTACCTTTATCTACTTCGGACACGGACGCGTAGCCCCTCAAGGTATTACATCCGTATTTCCCTTAGTTTCAAAGACATAGAGCCGAAAAAGCCCAATCTAAATGAAGGAGAAAAGCCAACAATTTTGAGTTTTTAATTTTTTCAGCAACTTGTGTTGATTACTTTGCAAGCCTAGGTTTATTCTTTACTAGGAAAAAACCAACTTCAATTAACGAAATAATTATTTAAACCTTTGTTTAACGCCTTCTTTTAGAGCCTTGATATTTCATGTAAATAGTTGAAGCCTTTCTAAATTTACCAGCTTTAGATTGAAACTGTTTGCCGCCTACGTCGCATGAATATATATCTATTTCATCCTTTTTATAAACAATAGCTGATGGAATATGTTTCTGTTGATAAGGCAAATCCATGAAACATCCATGAAACGGGGCTCTCGCCAGGATGGAACACTTTTAAAGCTAAAATATCGAAAGGGAATAATATCTTAAAATGCGAAAGATTTATGCATGATGAACGTTTCTACCGGTAATATCTTAATATATTTGTTTAGATTAAAGCGACAAATCAAATTGAAATAGTACATAAATGCATGTATTATCATTATTAGAAACTTTAGTCGTCGCCTTAGAAACGATAGTAGAAAAATATATAGAACCTCTCTCCCCTGAATAAAATACTAACTTACTTACTTACTTACTTAATTACATACTTACTTACTTACTTACTTACTTAACTACTTAAATACTTACTTACTTACTTACTTACTTAGTTACTTACTTACTTACTTACACTTACTTACTTACTTACTTACTTACTTACTTACTTACTTACTTACTTACTTACTTACTAACTAACATATCATTTAAATTATTTATTGTTTATTACTCTCAGTTGAAGAAAAAACAACGGAAGTTGAAATGTATGTTTGTTTATAAGAAACATATTGCAAACCTGCTAATTTTGCATTAAATGCAACTCCAGCAGAACAGTTGATTGCCGAATTCCGCACCAATAAGTCCAGTGGCCATTGTTCCATTAATGCAAAGACAATAGTGAACACATATACATAGAGAATAATAGGTTGGTGCCGTGGATTGAGAAAGTTTATCTGGCGAGGCGGAGGAATTTATTGGGTGAGCCGAAGGCGAACCCAATAAATTCCGGAGCAGAGCCAGATAAACTTTCTCCATCCACGGCACCAATCTATTATTCTATTTATCCTGTCACCGTTTTTTTAAAGAATTTTATTAGGCAAACAACCTTAAATCACACTATCGGAAATGTTTCTATATAAACAAAGAAGGCCCTAATTTTTCTACACCAATGCACTCGCCGTTCTTATTATCTCCCCGTGTATTTTCACATTGAGGGCGCCATTTTGTTTGAAAAATGTGATAAATAAAAACAATTTTTTGTCGAATTTTGTTGTGAAAACTATCTAGAATGAAGGAAAATGGTCTAACTAAGAAAATGAATTCGAATACCAATATCTTTTATTCAGTCGTTAACGCTGTACAGACGTTTAAAGTATTGTTTACGTGACGTCACAATGTAGCGCCAAACAGCACGTGCAAAACAATCAAATCAAGTACGCTATTCTAAAATGTCGCAAACAGTTAAGTTTTACATTTATTTCACTTTAAATAATTTTTATTTCGCTTGAAAAATTATAGAGTGAAATAAAATAAACAAACAAAGTTTTATCAACGTTTCCAAAATTCGTTATTCTACACACAGAAGATTTAACGACAGTTTTTATATTTTTTCTTGAAAAGTAGTCCGGCAAACATGCATACCACGTGATCAAGTGCCGTAGATCAGTAAAAATATACGGCACCTTGTTATCGGGCCGAAATTGAGACAAGTGACAGGATAAATGTATTTATCACATACCCTTGCCGTTTTTGCGACTCCGTAAATATATTATTGCACGGCCGTGTACATATTTTTTCGTGACGTCATTTACTTTGTATAAGCATAGCGTTATGTCACGCAAAATGTTAGTGCTACACTATAAGCGCATCGATGAAAAATGGTTCTTATTCAGTTCAAACGGTCTTTACTGTTGGTATATGATAAACTGAATATTAAATTCGTGTAAGTTCATTGCAAGAGACTCGCATAACAATTATACTACTCAAATTGCTGAGCACTAAGGGTATGTTTGTAACTTTCTTATAGTGTATGTCAAATATAAGATTTGTTCTTATATATGACATAGTGATTTAAAACATCAATTAGGAATTTGTTACCAATTTTTATGTGTTTTCATATTGATAAGTTTTGATTGTAATGAAATTGTGTTTTAGACGGGTGTGGTGGAATTTGTGAAAATACTCTTTTGCAATGTTCTGGTGAAATATCCAGTTTCGAGATCAAACTATAAATAGTGATTTTTAAAAAAAACATTTGTAAGTTTATTAACAAACTTAAGATTTTTGTAAGCTCCGTAACAACCGTTCGCCAGAGGCTTTTTAATAGGAAAAATTTACAAACTTCTTTAGAAAGGGAAAACATGAATTTTTAATGTTTAAATAATAGTATCAGAGAAATTTAAGATACTTGTTACCTGAATAAAGTAGCGATAAATGTGAAAAATGTCATTAAAGTAGCAAAATGTAAACAATTTTGTATTTGACTTCCATATAAAATACTTATTCACTATTACTGTACCCATTTCCAAAAAGCAACAGATGAAAAAGATGGTTCAGATAATTGGCCAATGAGTAACTTTTTGGATACTATTGAAGAACACCAAAATTTAAAAAAAAAGCTTAAGAAATACAAATAAAAGCATAACGGGCCTTTAAAACGTTATTTTTATAATATCGGGTGGATCGGGACCCCACCATCCCGTCTGGACTCCCCCCAGTCTTGACTTCCCCCTCAGTGAGAACTTTACATTATTGTATTTTCTGATGCTGACATTCAATCTCTGGCACAGCGCTTCACGACATAATTAACAACAAGTAGCTTTAGTTCTCAAAACAGCTTAAAATTAGCGACATAAAAGAAGAAATATTTTTATTTTGTTACAAGTATCCAACAAATTACAACGCATTCAAAGTTTAAAAGTAGTGTTGGCTTATAGAATTGTCAATAAATGCACAATCACAAATTACGCGGTTTTATATCATTTAATCAATGAAAATGCTATTTTTTAGCGATGTCGATTACCGAATACTTCAGATAAATCTGACTGTCGAGTGGTGGAGTATATACATGTCAGACTGTTTTGGTGAGAACATTTTTGCTAAATTATTTACATCAGTGCTAAACAAACAGATTTATCATGAACAAAATACGTCGAATTTAATAAGGATTACAAACCCTAAAATTCTATAAAATTATTTGAGTTTATTCAGTTTTCTTCGTATAACTTCCCCGTGGTGCAGGGGTAACATGCTCGTCCAAGGTGCAAGAGGTCTGGGGTTAAAAACCCAGTCGAGACAACTATCTTTTTTTGAAATGGTCTTTTTTAAGCCACGATATGCAAGGATAAAGTGTGGCTGTCATAAACAAATGAACATAAATGATTTTTGATGCAAATCTGGTCATGCAAAATTCCGTATGTATCAAACTCAAACTGTTACAGTAAAAAATCTAAACGCAGTCGCTGCATCTCGGTGCCCTGCAAGATAAATAATAGTATATTAATATAAACTTATACAGGAAAATATATACTTGTACATACAGATTTACAGTACGATTTAGTTGCAAAGATCAGAAAATATCACAGAGATTGCAGCCCTTTGATTATGAATGTGTGACTACTTAAATAGTTTATGATATTTTTGTGTTCTGCCTGTACGGACTAATACTTAAGTTTCTTAAATGTCACATTTAGATAAGCTTAATAAATGGCCATTTCAACATAATCAGGCACAATTTTTACTGAAATGTCTTATTAAGATTTCCCAGAAATTATACCTTTTATCTATGCTAAGACTATTATATTTCTATAAAATGTATCAATAAAAATAAACGGGAAAATGATGCAGTTAATGAAACGGAACAATGGAGTTAATGAAAGGTGTACATTCTTTTGAAATTAATGGAAAATGTGAGAAAAAATATATATTTTGAGTTATTAATTGATACAAATTCTTTATTTGATGAAAGTTCTTCACTCATTTAAAATACCTGCTGATTCTACTATAATTCAGGACACATGTTTTGCCTCTATTCAATACCTTGATTTTTGTTTACCATTGGCTTTGACTACAATATATTATTTGAAACATCATGAGAATTCATTTTAATGATTTATTTTTTATGACCCCAAAGTGCGGTCGCTTGTCTAATGTTCAGAAATGCATATGTACCTGTTGGTCAAAATTAGACCTCAAACTTCGTAACGCACTCTGAGGTCGGACCCCAAAGTACGTAACGCCCTTTTGGGTTGGACCCAAAAGTGCGTTTGATCCCAAATTGCGGTGTTACAAAGCTTGACTAAATGTTCAAACCCGGATTGACATGATCTCGTATTAGGAGTGACAGTATGTGGGTAGGATTAAGCGCACGTTTAACTTATTTAAAGAATATGATATATAATGCCACGACCTTGCATTTCTGGTCAGTCCAATCTTTTTATTTTAAGTAATACTGAATGGGTGGTGTGTTCTCTGAATATACCGTATCATAATTATAATAAAAATGTTATAACGATTATGATATCTCGTACATGAATCTTTCAAACTTTAATTAGGGGTACAAATATATACTGAACTTATTGCAAACACAGACATGTATGTAAAATTATTACAACAGGAAAGATATATGTCATTAAGCTATATATCTGCAGCAACATTATTGTTTGAATTTTAATAAAAAATCGAAAAAATCGAAAATGCTTGTATGAAAGAAATATGATAGTAAATTCCGTAAAAAGTGAATGACGCAAGCATGAAATCATTTGTAAACTGTGAAAACCATATTGAAAATAGCAACATTATATTCTGTTACAAAACATTTAATTCTCTTCATGTATGTAATATACACGTGTGTTTAATAACAGAAACATTCTTTATCAGCTTTAAGAAAAATAATTGTTTCTGGAATTCCTTGTAACGAATTCTACATTGAAATTCTCCATTGAAAATAAATCTACATTAAATCATGCATTACAATTCTACATTGAATTCTACATTGATTGCATTACCATGTTGTTTAAAGATTAATCCCATTAGCTCAAAGTCAACAAATTTCTTAATGAACCTAAAACTGATGGCGCCTATTTTTGAAAATGGAAAATTGCAATAGCGCACAGAGCAATAGCAGATATAGATAAGGAAATTATGATAAGATTAAAAACAGATATATAGCTTTCATTCGCAGTTTCTACGATCTCTTTCTCGTCATCTATTTTTTTATTACTGTCACTAAAATCAGTCTTATCATTTATCCTCTTTTCAGTTACATTATAAAATGATTTAAACGGGTGACTGGCAGTTCCAAAAAGTGTAAATGCTAAATTCTTCACCTCTAGTTGTTCTGAAAAAGAATACGATGTTGAAGTTAATATCACAATTGAAAAGCAAAATTCCTTTCCATAAAATGTTAATTCTTTACTCATAAAATTTGTCAACTTTTTATTATTATTATCATTATTATTTTTATTATCATCATCATTATCAAATTTAAATCAGCCCCTAAATTACGCTACACATTAGGATCTAACATTTACCCATAGGCATCTTCTCGTGGTCTTTCAAACAACCAATTATTGGCGAGCTTTCATTATTTTGAAAGCGATGCGGTTTCTAATTCTTACCACTCAGTAGTTAATTTTCACAATTTCGAGTACAAACATGACGTTGTCAGATAAACGGTCAATACAATCTTGCCATTTAAAATTGACTCTATTATTTCAAGTTAAGTAGCAGAAAGTACAATGGATATGAATAGATCAAGGAATGATAAAATATTTTCTCTTTAAGATATTGCGTAATTATAATTTCAACAAGCTTTATTTAAAAGAAGGAAACACATCTAGAAAAGATAGGAACTCCACATAGGAACACATACTTTGATTAATGTTATGGCTTATATTGAAAACAATTGTCCAGTTTCCGGCAGGGTTTTCACCCCAAAAATGAACTGACGTAAAATTCCATATTCTCCATCCTCGTAAGTTTTTTTTACGATTCACATTTCCTTTGCGACTAAGTAGCTGAGAACAGGACCGGTGTGGTGAACAAAGAACAATGTCAAGTAAGTCGTCATGCTGTTTTGTATAGCTTAGACTTATCAACACATGTTCTAAATTGTTTATACAGTCTTTATCGACAGCACATTGGTCAACTTGAAGGTAAGTGCGTATAACATTTTCTCGAGGCAACCTGTAAATAAATAGGTAAATTATGACTTAATACAGAATAACAAGTATACTACACAGCTTAACATCGGCGGGGGTAACAAAATAAAATATTCAGAAAGCAAGAAAACACTTTTAGAATACTTTCAAAATTTATGTTTGTCAAGCAATTCCCTCATGACTAACTGGTATTATTCCAACACTTCATTAACACCAGTTTGCATAAAAAAACGAAATGAAATGACCAATGAAGTAATACATTAGGGTTTAAATTAAAGCGGTTATTTTATTTTATCTTAGCTTTCAAAAATTACTATTCTTCCTCAAATTTATATATGTTTCACCAAATATACTCTTTCGAGAGCAATAAAATCAATAACTTTTAGATAACGATTGAAGACTCGACTTGACTTAGTCTGTTTATGAAAGGTTACGGATTGTGCAAAATCTCGCACCTCTTCTAGTACCGGCTTAAGTAATATTTCTTAGGTCACTCTGCAAAATCTATGTATTTTATAATCTTTGTTGTAGCATCAAACACAGTTTTCGTAAACTTTGTATTTACTGACCGTATCTGCAATTTCGCTTCTTTGACTGTCTTCTGTTTTTGTGGTGGTACGTTTGTCCAATTTCTTGCCATAAGTGTCATTTTTGCAGCATTCATTAATCCAAATCCAAGGAAAGAATCAACTGAAAATATGAAGTTAATGACTGTATGAAAAAAATATTTCTTTACAAAATGTAATTTGCCTAAAGATTTAAGGCTTGTAATGAATAGTTGGGTTATATGATCATTTTCTTTTACTTTGAAGATATTTTACCTGTGGTTTGTGCCTTGTTCGTATTATTTTTTCAATAATTTCTTAGATAAATGTCTGTTGTTCTACACCTTTCTTAAATTAATAGAAAACAATTTAAGAGATAAACATGGCAGTTACAGAAAAAGATCATTGAATGTCATTCAGTTCTTGTTCGATTATAGTTGGTAGCCTTTATTTTTCAACATGATACAGTTACCTTTATAGTTTACTTTAAGGTGTCACTATAACTTACACTGTAGCCCAGCGGCATTTTTCTGAAGTTGTCCGGTGTTTTCTAGTCTTTCATGTGAGGCTGACAATACAATAATGTGTTGTAAATCTCTCCATGTAATGTTAGGACTGAAAAAGCGTTGTTATATACCAAGGTGATTTAGTAATATTCATCTTTTACCTTGCACAGAAATATCTTAGATATATTGACATTTTTATCTATAAACAATATAATATTGAATTCTAGATGACATATAACTTCATATGATAAATCTAACAAAGAGTCACACTTGTGAACGCTTTTGGATAGCTACAAATGATTGAGGTGTAATAATTTTATATCTTTTTACGAAACTATGAAACTGCTTTCATTTTGTTTAGTTTGAAATGACCACTTAAAAAATAGACAAAAGCTCAAAACGTGAATGTCATTATAACAGTCGAGCGTTCCATGGTTTTTATACTCACTTTGCCTGTAGAGTTAAAGCATTTATACCAGAAGCTAAAGCAGTTGAAGCAGATGTTCCCCTAAAATCATCACACTTGTTGTCGTGCGTTGTAGTCTCCTGTGTTAAGCAAAAGAAAAGAACAATCATGGTACCTTAATGACCTTATCGGGGCTACATTCTATTGGAACGTCCAAATTATTATTCATAATCAAACTGATGGAAATGGCCAAAAAGTTGTGACTGGGCTACATTAAGCTTAGGTTTACGAAATACATTTCATTAGACAAAAACGTCTCCAATAATTGAATCAAATAATCTATATAATGCACTGACAGCAAGAATTCTTCTTATGATTACATACTTGCCCCTTTTCACTTTCATTTGTGATGTATCAATGTAATTGAGGTCAATATCAAAGCGAACAGTTATATACTTAATGTTATTCTTGTGTGTATTTTCTCAAATATGTATTGAAATGTTACCAAGGGATGATACTGAAAATTTGTTTTTTGCGTACTTCTAATATTTCTATATACATGTACATAGCTTACTAGTTTCCCATGTCCGTTTAGAGTTTTAAACTCCCCGTAAGTGGATGCCAAGGTAGAGGCACATGGAATAGTATATGAGGGTCTTGATCCGTTCTTGCCAACACTTGAGATGGTGACAGTGTATATGCTGCTAGCCAGAGTTTCTATGTTACAATCATATATATGACCATGTCTATTTCCTGCAGAAAACACAAAGATGTTTCCTCTACCTTTTCGACCCTTTAACAGAAATAATAATTTGTGATTTTTTTACGAGAACAATGTACTAAGACATAAATCAATTACATTCATCAACTAGTTCAGAAACAGCTTGTGAGCATTCAAATTTAATATGTTACATTTTCATTCAAAAATAGTATAGATCATATGGTGACTTTCCAGCTATACTGTTGGAGGAAAATCTCAGGAGCCTTTCTGTGCATTATTTCAGCCACGAACGGACACCTTAGCAGAACCGCCGACATGCCGTAAGCTAGCTGGATAACTTCCTCGCATGAAAAAATGGTTTGAATCCAACTACCTTTACTACTCGGACACAGACGCCCCTTAAGGCATTACATTTGTATCCTTAGTTCAAAGACATAGAGCCCAAAAAGCAATCTAAATGAAGGAGAAAAGCAACAAGTTTTAGTTTTAATTTTTCAGCAACTTGTGTTGATTACTTTGCAGCCTAGGTTATTCTTTACTAGGAAAACACAACTTCAATTAACGAAATAATATTTACCTTTGTAACGCCTTCTTTTAGAGCTGATTTCATGTATAGTGAAGCCTTTCTAAATTTACCAGCTAGATTGAAACTGCATGAATATATATCTATTTCATCCCTTTTATAAACAATAGCTGATGGAATATGTTCTGTTGATAAGGCAAATCCATGAAACATCCATGATTCGGGACTGTCGCCAGGATGGAACACTTTTAAAGCTAAGATATCAAAATGGAACATTATCTTAAAATGCGAAAGATTAATGCATGATGAACGTTTCTACCGGTAATATCTTAACATATTTGTTTAGATTATTACGACAAATCAAATTGAAATAGTGCATAAGTGTACCTATAATCATTATAAGAAATCTTAGACGTCTCCTTTGACGGCCAGACAGGAAGCCGACCCGAAAATGATTAATATAAGCTTCCACTATTTGTTTCACAATCAAGCGAAAATTTATCTGTTTAAACTAAACACTAGTCGAAATTCTTATTTCGATGTTTAAAAAATCCAGAAACATTCGTTTATAAGATATATAAGATAAGTTAAATTTTTGCTATACTGGAACATTTAACACAATACTGTAAAAATTCTAAGCATCATTGAAGATATCGAAAATTTATTATTCATTAAATTACACAATGGTAAATACATTGTATACAAAAACACCAAAATGGAATTTAGATAAGTTTAATGTTTCTTGCACGTGTTGATTCAAGTAAAGAGATGTCTTGAATAATGTAAAAAAAGTAAACCTGCTACTTTTGACTCAAATGCTACTCCAGAAGAACATTTGTTGTTTCCAAACACAGCAGCAATTAGTCCGGCAGCCTTTGTGCCATGGCTACAAAATATTCATTTTACATCTTTGCATATCAAACAAAATAATCTATATCATTTCACTGTCTAACGATACTGGGGATGCTCATGCAATATACACTTATTATACAAAAAACCCTAATGTACGTAACTTTAAATGGACCTCATCATATTAAAAAAAGAGTATTTTAAGAGAATTGAGCTGTTTGACGAAGTTCACATGATTGAATTTGAATCGCCGATAAATTATGAAAAAGAGTGTAAAATGATATTTTTACAAATATTGTACAGTGTTAATTGTCGATCATAAGTTCAAAAGTTCTGTTTAAGGTTTCTACTATTTTCAACAAACACTCTCTGTCGGTCTGTCTCAAAGCCTTTTTTTGTTTTGTTTGTCAGTCCTTTTTTGTTTGTTTGTTTGTTTGTCTTTGGTTATTATTTCATTGAGCTCCTCAAGGACCGTTAAGTTTAAGAAACTAACAAATGTTTAATAATATTAATATAAAAGGTAAAAACGTCTTACCTAGTAGCTTCTGATGTTTCGATGAAGTCTCTAAAACGTGGAGGGTAAACATGGCTATGGTTTTTGTCAACGAAACTATATGAAAGATCACTGGCCTGAAAATGATTTATATACTCATATATATATGTATGTATATTATCAAATTAAGTAACATATTTAAAGTGGTCCACTTCTCGATTATATTGTAAAGATAAAATGTTTTTTTTTTATTAATTACCTTGACAAAAAACAAACATGCAACAGATATTGTTGCAAATTCATCTTTAGGGTTTGTAAATGCTGTGTATTATCCATGTTGCTTTCCGCTGATGGAGGTAATGAAGAAACAATATATTGATTAAGTAATGTGTACTATAATGTAACAAGTGAACACATTACAAGGCTCAGTATTCGGCTTTTCTATTATTTTTAACGCTTATTAATTCGTCACTATGATGCCCTCAGGTAAATGTACACTCTTCTATGGTATAAATTACTTGTGCTATCGTTCTTTCTAAGAACTAACAATGTTAGATTTTAAGTCAGGATGGTCCACTTCTACTCCAATATCAACAACTGCCACGCTGACGCCATGTCCAGTGTAACCAAGTGACCAGGCTTCTTGAACAGCCATTCCATAGTATGGCCAGCATTGGCCTTTCTGCAAATACCATGTAATGACAACACGTTTTAAGCTCCATGCTTCCAGAAGAGACAGAATGTTTAAAGAAAATCAAATTTGAGAAAAATGAATTAATATTTTAAGAAATATAAAAAGATTCAAGATTCAAGTAATTATGTTATGTGCTATTTATGACTGATTTTGCAATAATTATTTCCATATTTCTACGGTGTGACTAACGCACTAAGGGCTATGTTTGCATGTTTTGGGACCTTTTTGGTTATTTACGTGGATTGAAAGTACCGTTTGCAGCGTGTCAATTACTTTTGTTGTTCATTTCACAATATTTCTCTTTTAAATTCATTTTCAAAGTTTACATGAACATTTACATTAATGTTCGAAACTGTATTTAAAAGTAAAATATTGTGAAGTGCAAAAACATGTTATTCACTCACAACAAACGCCAATTGAAATCTACGAAATATCTCCAGAAAAGTTAAGTACAAGTATGCAAAACATATATGGTGATTAATACTTCAAATCAGTTTTAAATGGCATATAACATGTGAATTATTTCTTTAAATTATTTGAATTTGAATATTATTACTTTTCTTAAAGGCTGATTTACATGAAATCTTTTGACTAATCTTGAGACATGCAGCTCATTTCTTGTAACGGTGTAATTAAGTTGTTACATTTTATCGAAAACTAGTTCAGGAATATCCAAGAGCTATACATTTGTCAAAATAATAAACGAAATAATAAACGAAATATTCAAACTCTATTTGATTTGTTCTGTTTTAGTTATAACAACGTTTGTTTTTTTCGCATTTAGTGTTCAATGCATTGACTTTAACTTAAAGAATAACAAAAAAAAGAAACAAAAAAAAAACATGCAAAAAGCATTTCACCAAAGGATGTGGTGACTATTTATGTTCTTAGTCCACACATTTCAATACCAGATGATCTGTATTAAGTGTGCTGTGATTTAATACTACTCCCGAACCAGAACGTCTCTTAATGATGACATAAACGTATCTATATTCTAATTTATTATTATAGATTTGTTACTCACTATCATAATCGAATGTGGAAAATAATCAGTTATCTAACTCCACTTATCTGATCTTATCTATAATGGAATTATACTTGCATATGCAGATCTCTTGCGTCGGAGTATCCATCTGCTGAACATTGTTTTTGCTGGTTCACTGGTTTGGTTTCCTCCAGTATGATATCTAACGATTCCCTTTTCACTTTTTTCAATGTTTAAAATCTGAAATGAAAAACGTGTCTTTTATAAACTCATAAACATTCTTGTATTCTACTGTAGAATAAATTATTATAGATTCCTTATGTATAGCGTCTGGCCATTAGAGCTTGAATTTGGCACCTTGCATATCCTGAATCCCTTGCACATGAATAGACGATCACATCGTTTGGACTATATTCTGGTGAAATATAAAGTGTGTAAATGCATAATTCGCGTCCAAGTGCCCAGAAATTACGTGCATTGGCTTTCAATTGTCATTTTGAACTTATAGTTTACGTAGGCGGTCACAAAGGTAAAGAAACGTACTTATTTATAAGTTTCAACGTGTTCGTCGGTGGCCAAGACATGAGTTTATTGCAAAAAAGAAAGGTCGCAGTGCTAGAAGCAACGTGCATCCATGTTCTATAGAAAAATGTGTGTAAAAGTAACGATGCAACGCCGGGCAAGGGCTCAATAACATGCAATGTCCAGATCGTTTGAACATGAAAAGAGGCCCAACGTAGGGAGGTCCAAACGATTCCTTTTTACTTAGGAAGGAAACTGCGGTCATGGCATATAACAGACGCATTAGTTACTTGTAAACTGTTATTCGCATATTTTAAGTATTTAACGTGATGCAGGTGAAAATATGGTGTCACGACATACTTGTAATATTTACTAGTAATTACCTTGATTATAAATCTGATTGTATAACCTCAAATGTTTCTAAAAACCAAACACAGATTTAAACCAAAAACATGAAAGGTTGATAATTCTGTAAAATGAAATTAATGTTACCTTGTCAACGAAAAAGCCCTTGAAAGCCTTTATATCAACTGTGATGCCCTCTGTGGGCGACATATTCCCTTCGAACAAGAGTATATTGGATACAAGCTGCAATGGAATCAAAATCATATCATACTTACTTACAATTTTGTATAATGTATTAATTAATAATAACTTTTGTCTGCTTGAATGTAACAAACTATTTACATTTTATTTTGTAATCTTTTTGCAAGTTACAGTTTGCCTTTTGCTTAACTTGAGCACATGTGTTTACAATAACTGATGATAACCACTCAGATGACATCCTATTACTTACATATGATATTGAAATTATGATTGTTTTAACGCAGAAAACATACGCTTTTATTGTCGATCTACCTCAATAATTATGTTTATTTTATGCTTTTCAGTGGATAACTGACTTATCCGTGAAAATTATATTTGATAATTGCACAGTGAAAATTATCAAAATATAATTTCACACTTTTCAATGACGAAACTACTTTTTTAAGATTTTCCCCATGTGGTACCTCAATTTTATTTTTGCTGACAAATCTGACAATGTCAGGCTGTTTAAAGAAAAAGCAAAGCTGAAATTGATAATAGTATAAATGTCAAAAGTAATCAAAAGGAAAAAACTTACTTCTATTCATTCAAATACCAATCACCAAATTTAGTCTCTAAATTTTTTTTGTTTAATTTTTACAGTCTAAAAAATACATTCCTTCCACATGTAAAACTGCTCTTGATGACATTTAGGCATATAAAAGTATCCTACGAGCAATAACTGCCTTATGCTTTATGAAAAATTGAAAAGCAATGATAACCATTATCGTAGAATAAGTAAACAGCCCAGCGTTCCTGAACCATTTTCTAAGTTTTCCATTTTCCTAGCTGCTTTTTTAATTTTTTCACATCTGTCAACACTTATTTTCGTCTGTTACAATCCTCAAATAAGTTTTCTTTCTTTTAAAAGGTGTATGACTAACAAATCCAAATGATATCTCTCTGAATCAAACACAATTATTTTCCTCCCGTGAAATACACAACTTTAAAAAATGGCTGCCGCTTACATTTAACAAAGCTATATTGTAAATTCCTGGTAAAATTATCTCCTACAAGATCAATCAGATGATTAAAACCCCAACAAACGCCCCTCGTTCCGGGTAAGGCTTTATCTAAACACTCACATGGCGATAAGTCTAAACCCAGTGCAAACGTCCGAAGCTAGTGCTTATTTTCAATTAATACTACATCATAACATTTACGTCTTTTTATATTATAAATCTACAAAGAGAGCGTGTATAGCTATACACCAAGTTTAAAACACCCTACGAGTTTTAACTACTTTCTTTAATCTGACCATTTTTTATTTATTTTTTTTTTCTTTGGTCAATTTTAATTTTTATAATTTTTTTTAAAAGAACAGTAAGGGTAATACTAATTACCTCTCAACTTTAAACGTATTATTGAAAACGATAAAAGCAAGATAAATGAAAAACATTTTTTTAAGATACCATTAATTGTAGCACATATCTTTTATTTATGTACGTCTTATATGCTAGTATATATCTGCCATATCTGTAATTGCACTGTGCATTTTGCCGCATGGGTCGTTCACATACTGGTTTGATATGAATAAAACTTGTAAAACTTATCTTCAACAATACTGCTAACTTGGTACATTTTCTTTACGGTGTAATTATGTTTTTACATATCTGGCACGTTTTAACCCACGTATTTTTGTTAGACTGTATCATATAAAGCTACAGTCTCACTTACATCCCGGCAAAGTCCCGGGAGAGCCCCGGTAGACGTCCGGGGTGATCCGGGGACGACCGGGGTACGACCGGGAACAACCGGGGTACATCCGTAACTCTGCCGGCAAAGTCCTGGATGGTCCGGGATGATCCGGGAACATCCGGCATTCGACCCCGAGACCTTACCGGGATGGTCCTGGGCTCTGGGAGTAAGTGAGACCGAGGCTTAAAATAGAATTACAATGTCTACATGTAATACTGCACATATCCAGAAGCGTAGAAAAATGTGGGTTTTTTCTCTATCATGATTTTTAATTTGTTTTAATGTTTCTACCGGTAAAATCTTGATCCCATACTAACTTGCCAACATCACAATATTCAAAGTCACGCGCCGTTTTGAAGCAATACTGCGAAATTATATCCGGCTAACAGAACATCTTTAAATTTTTCGGAAGTGACGTTGAAATAGCTAATTGAAATATTAAACATTTTCATAATATGTAAACAGCGCAAATTGTTATAAATTACGTAAACTAACAAAAACCCTGTCATAACATAATCATTCTCAGCATAATCATTCTCAGTTGACTTTTGCTATATAATGATAAATAAATAATGATTTATAACGTTTATTAACCAACGATTGTTTACCTTTCTGACATATTTAAGTCCAAATCTTTGTGACTCTAGTGTTACTGTATCTATCCATTTCTCCTGTATTTGAATAATGTATTCCTGCTTCCGAATCTTGTCTTTCTTTTCTAGCACTTCTGAAAATGCTAGAACAATAAAAAATATTAAATACCACATATAAACAAAATATTTCATTATCTACAAAGAAAATTTGTCGCGGTAGTCAAAATGATAATGGTTGAGTTAATTTAACCATGTTGTTATTGTTTAACCTTTCGAATACAGGTTTCGGTTTTATCGCAAGCTTACATTTTTATCTATACGCATTAGTCATATTGTCGGATGATGTTTTCATAACTCATCCGTTTATCTTAATGCGCAGTTATTGACTTTTCATTAATAATGTACTTCGTACTGGTTAACGACCAAGTCAAGTGCTTCTTAATGACTAAGTTCAGTTCTGATTAACGACAGAGTCCAGTACTGGTTAATGACCCAAGTTTAACACTTGTCAATGATCAAGTCCAGTACTGGTTAATGAACAAGTCGGGTACTGGTTAATGATCAAGTCAAGTACTTGTTAATTACCAAGTCAAGTACTGGTTAACGATCAAGTCAAGTACTTCTTAATGACCAAGTCGAGTACTGATTAAAGACCAAGTCCAGTTCTGGTTAATGACCAAATCTAGAACTGGTTCATGATCAAGTCCAGTACTGATTAATGAACAAGTCAAGTTCTAGTTAATTACCAAGTCTATAACTGGTTAATGACCAAGTTAAGTATTTGTAAATGACCAAGTCAAGTACTAGTTAATGACCAAGTCTAGTACTGTTAAATGATCAAGTCTAGTACAGGTTACTGACCAAATCAAGTACTTGTAAATGACCAAGTCAAGTACTAGTCAATGACCAAGTCTAGTATTGGTAAATGATCAAGTCAAGTACTGGTTTATGACCAAGTCTAGAAGTGGTTTATGATCAGTTCAAGTACTGGTTAATGACCAAGTCTTGTACTGGTTAACGACCAAGTCAAGTAGTAGCTAATGACTGCGTCTAGAGTACAGGTCAATGACTAGTCCAGTACTGGTTAATGACTAAGTCATGTACTGGTAAATGATCAAGTCTAGTACTGGTAAATGATCAAGTCTAGTACTGATTAATGATCAAGTCCAGTACTGGTTAATGAACAAGTCAAGAACTGGTAAATGACCAAGTCAAGAATTGGTTAATGACAAAGTTTAGTAATGGTTAATGACCAAGTCAAGTACTGGTTAACGACCAAGTCAAGTACTTCTTAATGACCAAATCTATTACTGATTAACGACAAGGTCCAGTTCTGGTTAATAAACAAGACTAACACTGGTTAATGATCAAGTCCAGTACTGGTTAACCCTTTTCCTCATGAGCATATTGTGAAAAATGGCCGTTTTCACTGAAAAGCCTCCTGTTACAAGTTCAAACTGCTATGAAACTATGAAAAATGCTTCAATACTAATATAACTTGGCACAAATATTGACTGGACCATTGCCTTTGTAACGACATGCTTAATCGTAAATTTCCTGTTATCATGGCAACGAGGGGACATCTCAAAATTGCCAAAAATCAATATTTTGCCTCGATTTTTCTATCAAAATTTATTTCAAAGTGCTGCAACTTCTCAAGGGATTGAGAAAGGGTCAAAGGCTTTTAAGTGTTGGTTACACGTTACCTTATGATCGACCTGGGGTCATTTTTAGCCTTTCACAAGTACAAAATTTTCTTGGCTATGAGGGGGAATCCGATCCCCCTTCAAACCGCCCAAACAGAAGGGGGACATCCCCCTTTTGGCAACCCCCTGATGTATCTGTTGGATGGGGGGCGCCGCCCAAATAGTGCTCACTTTTTAGCAACATTTCTCAAACGAAGACATGTGTTTGGGGCCAAAATCAAAATAGGACATTTTTTCACTATTTCAGGCCTAAAAAAAGGGGGGTGGGGTCGAAAGTGCGTTGTTTCGCGTATATATGAGGTAACGGGTTAATGAACAAGTCAAGTACTAGTTAATGACCAAGTCTAGAACTTGTGAATGACCAAGTTAATTACTTGTAAATGACCAAATCAAGTACTTGTAAATGACCAAGTCAAGTGCTAGTTAATGGCCAAGTCTAGTACTGGTTAATGATCAAGTCTTGTACTGGTTTATGACCAAGTCTAGAACTGGTAAATGATCAGTCAAGTACTGGTAAATGACCAAGTCTAGAACTGATTAATGACCAAGCTAAGTACGTGAAAATGACTAAGTCAAGTAGTACTAGTTAATGACCAAGTCTAGTACTGGTAAATGATCAAGTCTAATACTGGTTAATGACCAAGTCAAGTACTTGTTAATGACCAAGTCAAGTACTAGTTAATGGCCAAGTCTAGTACTGGTTAATGATCAAGTCGAGTACTGGTTTATGCCCAAGTCTTGTACTGGTAAACGACCAAGTCAAGTACTAGCTATTGACCGGGTCTAGTACTGGTCAATGATCAAGTTCAGTACTGGTTAATGACCAAGTCATGTACTAGTTAATGACCAAGTCTAGTACCGGTAAATGATCAAGTCAAGTACTGATTAATGACCAAGTTAACTACTGGTAAATGACCAAGTCCAGTACTAGTAAATGACTGAGTCAAAAACTGGTAAATGACCAAGTCAAGTACTGGTTTATGACCAAGTCTAGAACTGGTTAATGATCAGGTCAAGTACTTGTTAATGACCAAGTCTTATACCGGTTAACGACCAAGTCAAGTTCTAGCTAATGACCAGGTCTAGTACTGGTCAATGACCAAGTCCAGTACTGGTTAATGACCAAGTCATGTACTGGTAAATGACCAAGTCTAGTACTGGTACATGATCGAGTCTAGTACTGGTTCATTACCAAATCATGTACTGGTAAATGACCAAGTCTAGCACTAGTAAATGACCGAGTAAAAAACTGGTTAATGACCAAGTCAAGTTTTATTGATAACCAAGTCCTGTACTGATTAATGACCAAGTCTAGTACTTGTTAATGACCAAATGCAGTGCTACCAGTATTAATTCATGACCAAGTCTAGTATGGGTTAATGACCAGGCCATGTACTGATTAATGACCAAGTCTAGTACTGGTTAATTATCAAGTCACGTACTTGTTATTGAGCAAGTCTAGTACTAGTTAATGACCAAGACTAGTCCTGGTTAATGACCAAGTTAAGTACGTTAAGAACTGGTTAATGATCAAGTCTAGTAGTAGTTAATGACCAAGTTTAGTACTGGTAACTGGTAAATGATCAAGTCTAGAATTGGTTAATGACCAAGTCCAATACTGGTGAATGATCAAGTCTAGAACTGGTTAAGGACCAAGTCTAGTACTTGTTATTGACCAAGCCTAGTACTGGTTAATGACCAAGACTAGTACCAGTTAATGACCAAGTTAAGTATTTGATAATGACAGAGACCAGTACTGGTTAATGACCAAGTCAGTACTGGTAAATGATCAAGTCTAGTGCTCGTTACTGACCAACTCCAGTACTGGTTCATGACCAAGTCAAGTACTGATTGTCGACCAAGTCCTGTACTGGTTGTCGACAGTATATAAACTATCTCGAATATAAAAATATTGCAACAATGTTCGTTTAGAATAGAGTTTTACCGATATATTATGAACAATATTTACAGAAATATCCGTTGGTCAAGTAAATAATTGTTTTTTTTAGAGTAACATAAATTGAATAAATTTATGGCAAAATTTCAAGTTTTTTTTTTATTTGAACCTGTTCAGTGACCATTTGCACCTGAATATGTGACACATTAAAGTCCCATTATGCCTCAGAAATATTTTCTTTTTATTTCTCAAAGTTTTTTAATATTTTTGGTGTATTTCTATAGTTCAAGAAAATTACTTATTGACCAGTTATCTGAAACATGTTTTGCACCTGATGCTTTTTGGAAACTATTATACTTAAAGTGAATAAGTATTTTATATTGAAGGCAAAATACTTCTTTGTTTACATTTCATTTTGCTACTTTTATGACAAATTATTTCACATTGATCGCTATTCCTTCAGGTTTAAATCATCTAACATGCTCTTAATCATTATTTATACGTCATAAAATTCAGTTTTGCCTTTTCTAAAAAAAAATAGAAATATTCGTTACTGAGGAATTATGTGACTTTCAGAGAAGTACCTGTATGGTCAGCTTTAATAAACGCTGCGCTATGACGCTATGGCGTTACAAAATTATAATCGACAGGTTTAATTTAATTGTTCTGTAAGCCAAGAAAACCTTGATCATGCAATATACAATGCTTGGCAGAAAAATCACGACAAGGCTGACCCTTCTTAAGATTCAACTTTCTTCTTAATATTTCCATTATTACATCAACTTTGAAATTTTGAAATATTATCAATATGATGTCCAAGTCGTCTTTCAAAAAAGGGTGTTTTTTTCAGCCGAACGTGAAATATTTTTACCCCATCTTTTAGACACTTGCTTTTAATTTGTGCTTTTTAAAATCCTATTTGATTAAACATCTTGTCAAAACACATTGTGAATCATTTAACAACATGAGCACCTTGGAAACAACATCATATAAACTACTTGAGTTAAACCATTTTAAAACTAAATGGTTTAATTACTTAAACATGCTTCAAAGCGATAAATTTGTTTAATGTTTCTTACCTATATTCAAAGTATGAATAAAAAGTTAATGAGTATAAGAAAACACCAGAGCCAGGTCGTTTATGGGACAGATAATAGGATCAACTTCAGAAAAAATATAAATACATTTAATTCTGAAAGTATTTCAATCTAATACAAAGGCTTAATAATAAATTCGAAAGAGTTTACAAATCAAACAGATAGAAGAATCAAAATAGACAAAATACACTGGCACATAAGGACTCGAGGAATACATTCTTCATCGTTACAAAATACTTCTCATAAATGTAGATGTTTACACGGTTTTAATAAATAGCTTAAATTAAAGATATACTATGCTAATCTTTGAGAAAATAGTTTTATCGCAGAAATTTATCGAAATTAATGAAATGTTTACTTAATATACCTAAATTGATTTTAACAATGTAAACAAGAGCCATATCAACATGGCCATCCCCGCCGAATGTGTTTGCTCATTGGAAGAATGTTTATGTAGTAGAGCAGAATAATTCCATTTTAAGAGGTCTTTTGGTAATGAAAACTGATGGCTATAGTGATTACAGATTTGAAACCTATGTGAATACTGATGGTTGAAAATAACAAAGGGCAATAACTGAAAAATAATGCAGGGTAGGTTATCATTCTTGTGTGCTGCATCCCTCCTCAGTAAAATCTATCCATCTTGGAAGTTTCAAGTTGATACCTCAAATAATTTTGAGAAAAAATTGTATTGAAAAATTAAGTATGAAAAATAACAAAGGGCAATAACTCAAAAATTATAAAAGGTAGAGTTATCATTCTTGTGCACTGCACACCTCCTGAGTTAGATCTATGCACCTATGAAGTTTCATGTTGATATCTCAAAGGCCTTTTGAGTTATGCTCTGGACAAAAATTAATTTTGAAAAATAACAAAGGGCAATAACTAAACAATTATGCAGGGTAGAGTTATCATTCTTGCTGTGCACTGCACTCCTCCTCAATAAGATCCATCCAGCTATAAAGTTTCAAGTTGATACCTCAAATACTTTTTGAGATAAGCTCCGGACAAAATAGCATGAAAAAGAACAAAGGGTAATAACTCAAAAATTGTATAGGGAAGAGTTATCATTCTTCCGCACAGTATTGCTCCTCAATAAGATCTATCCACCTATGACATTTCATGTTGATATCTCAAACACTTTTTGAGTTATGCTCCACTCAGGTGAAAAATTAAGTATGAAAAATAACAAAGGGCATTAATTCAAAAATTATGAAAGGTAGAGTTATCATTCTTGTGCACTGCACACCTCCTGAGTGAGATCTATGTACCTATGAAGTTTCATGTTGATATCTCATAGGCTTTTTAAGTTATGCTCTGGACAAAAATTGATTTTGAAAAATAACAAAGGGCAATAACTCAAAAATTATGCAGGGTAGAGTTATCATTCTTGTGCACTGCACTCCTCCTCAATGAGGTCTATCCACCTATGAAGTTTCAAGTTGATAACTCAAATACTTTTGACATATGCTCCGGACAAAAATGTCGGACGGAAGGACGGACGGACGTTCTCACAGGACAGTAATTATGTGGCTACTCTATTGTTCTCTCTATTGTTCTTTTTAGCCACGTAAAAGAAAATAGCCACATAAAAGCATTACGGAATGAATGACATCAAAGAGAAAGAACAGTTACCTATTGTCCCTCTAGCCACATAATTACTCTCCTGTGAGTGCGGACGGACGGATGGACGGACGGACGGACGGACAGAGACTATTACTATATCCCCCGCCGCCTTTTCGGCGGGGGATAATAAACACTATGTAAACACTAGGTACAGGAAACTGCAATCCCTATTGCGGGTCAAGTAAATAAAGTTGTTCCTTTTCTTTAAAAAAAACGTTATTTTTATTTTTCTTTTAATCACAAAGAGACAGTGTATCAATTTTCAACGTCTTCAAATTTGAGCATGATATATCTTTAGCAATATAATATTATCACTTTTAATAGGCATGATTTTATGATACTGATTAATACAAAATATAGAACATAAGCGCCTATGATACTGGTATCAAAGAATCAATATTATTTGAAAAGGTTACTCTAAATACAGAACATCATTGTGACCCGTAATTTGGAAACGCAAAAGTATACGACAAATAATGATGATACATGTATATAATTATAATTATCCGAGGTATGGCAGAAAAAGACAAAAATAAAACAATATAAAAAATGGCATCAAAATCAACATATTATTATTTCAATAAATCACCAATGATCCATGAGCATTACATTTACATCAATATAACATGGAATCAATTAATACATACATGGCAAGATGGCTAATATCAAATAAATACTTGAGCAAAAATATCAGTGTAATAATTGAGGCATGGATAAATGCCGAACTAGAAGCACAACCCTATTTGTACGGGAGAATATCAAGAAAGGTTCCGTACGTACTACGTCCCAGCTACCTTGAATTCATTTAAATAGCAGCCAGCTAGAATAGTTGATATTATAATGAAAGGAGCGACGATGAAAATTAAAAGCACTTTATAGCTGATAAATCCTTGGCTCGACTCTTTCATATAATCTTGAGTGTTTTCTCTAGAATTCTCTGAAAGATCATTTATCACATAATGTTTAAACCTGCTAT
Source organism: Ruditapes philippinarum (assembly GCF_026571515.1). NCBI lineage: Eukaryota > Metazoa > Mollusca > Bivalvia > Venerida > Veneridae > Ruditapes > Ruditapes philippinarum. The sequence goes on from NW_026856044.1 coordinate 33,249, forward strand.
ACCACTCAGTTAGATTAAAAAATTCCTGCTCTTTCAAGTTATTATTCTCATCATAATGCACGTTATAAAATCTCTCTGAGGGGTTGTGTGATGTTCCATATAACGTTAATGCAACTCTTTGCAGTTTTAACAATTCTGAAAAACATAATGATATTGCTATTGTTAATATAATACTATACAACATTTCTGTCAAATTTACAACTGAAAACAACTTGAAAATAACAAATTAATCAAACATTTAGGTTGTTTTCGATAATAAAACATGGAACATTTTAAATATCAGATACGTACCATAATCAAGATGATTGCTCTTATGAACAATCAGAACCCAATGTCCAGTAGGATTTTCTCCCCAAAAGTGTACTGATGTGTAATTCCAGTATCGTTTACCATGATATGAGTTAGTTTTGTAATCATGTTTCCCGTCATAGGCTTTCTTGTTTAGTAAAAGTGAGCAGGAATTCGACGGCGAACAAAGCAATATGTCCAACAAAGCTTCAAACTGTTTATCATATTTCAGCTCTACTTGTACATGCTCCAAGAAATTCACACATTGTTCACTCTTTTCACATGGTCCGACTTGAGCTGTTACAGCTATCGCATCTTGATGGAGTAGCCTAAAATATAAAAGTAAAGACCAATAGAATTTATTAAAAATTATGAATACTTGTGTATGATCAAAAAGTTCACGGTCCGATATAGTTCTAGCCACTACACTGACATTAACACACGATACGTCGATACGTTACACGCGGTTTTATAGAGATTAAGTAACATAAAACACACTTTGATCAGTAAAAAGATGTATCATTTAGACCAAATGGAGAAAGTTGAAATCAGATCAGTCATTAAGTACCTCTGTACGAAAGGGATGTCCCCAAAGAAGTCCATGAAGACTTCATGGATACACTTGGGAAGGTGTCACCTTCCTATGCACTGTGACAAAATGGGCTGCTGAATTTAAGAGAGGCAGGGAGAGCATTGGAGAGATGAGCGGCCTGGGCGGCCAAAAAAGGCCACCAACTATGAAACTGCCGAAGCTGTGCACGATCTGGTCATGTGCGACAGAAGGCAAGACATGCGAAGCATTTCTATTGAAGTGGGTATAAGCTTTGGTTCAGTTCAGGCAATTCCAGACTGATATCCATGGCATGTCAAAGGTTTCCGCTAGACAAGTTCCCAAGACAGTTGACTGACAACCAGAAACGGAGAAGCCTTGATATTTCAAGATATCGTTTGTCTCGCTACGAGGATGAAACTGATTTTATCTACCAGAACGTAACTAAGGAAGAAACATGAATCAATCACTCCGATCAAGAATCCAAAATAACAGAGCATGCCATGGGAGCACTCTGGCTCACCCCATTTGAAAAAATCCAAGAGGCTGCCGTCAGCAGGGAAACTGGTGGCTTCAATTTTTGGGCCAGTCAGGGGATACTCATGATTGACTATCTTGAGCAAGGTGGTACTATATTCGATACGTTTTATGCAGATGAATTGAGACGTCTGCGTCAAGGTCAAGAAATCGCGCCGCGCGTAAAAGGAAGGACAAACGGACTCAAGGCGTTCTGCTTCTGCACGACAATGCGCCAGCTCACACATCATGAGTTGCAATGCTGCTGTAACTGACTGTGGCTTTAAAATTCTTCCCCATCCTCCATATTCTCCGGACTTGGTCCCCTCTGACTTCTACCTACTTCCGAAACTGAAAACCAAGCTTCGTGGTAGACATTTTGGAAGCATTGAAGGTGTCATAGAAGGAGGTCAATGAATTCTTTGAGGACCAAAATAGAGAGTTCTATTTTGGAGGATTAAAGTTGGAGCACAGGTGGGCAAAGTGCATTGATGTAGAGGGCGATTTTATTGAAAATTAAGACCATAAGTTGGATTCTCTGACTTCTTTAAGTACATCGGGCCAATAACTTTTTGATCAATCCTCGTAAATCTTAGAATATTGTGGGTATTATAAAACAAAGTGTGTTTATAAGTAAGTCTTCTGTAAAGCTTATTTTACTAATAAGTTTTGTAATAACTGTTAAATTGCATAGTTGGCGTATTTACACTGTTTTGTAAAGTTCTCATTTACTTCTTCATTTGAGCAAATATCTAACCAGAAAAAAATCATTTTAGCGCGCTTTGTAAGATATTTGGCAATTTGTACACGGGTGGCGCTTTTTCAGTTTTTACTACTAAGTACTGACCCCAATTATATACAAACAATATCGGGAAGTTCTTGCCCTTTAAGTCTGGCATCTTATTAAAATCTGGAAACAAAGTGATCCCTTGGAAGCATTAATCACAACAAAATTACATAAGAATTGCAGACTCGGTTTGATTTAGTCTGTACATGAGGGATACTGTAAAGTGCAACATCCCTCATGCCCCCTAGCACCGGCTTGAGCGGTACTCAATTCTCAACACTTAATAGTGCTGGCATCAATGATCCCGATGAACCAGAAAAATATATATACACTGAAGTGAAGTACGGGGCAACTTTTTACAGCTGCCAAACAGCACTTGACACCTGCTGTTGTGAAGTATAAAAATCTGGAAACAAAGTGATCCCTCGGAAGCATTAATCACAACAAAATTACATAAGAATTGCAGACTCGGTTTGATTGAGTCTGTACATGAGGGATACTGTAAAGTGCAACATCCCTCACGCCCCCTAGCACCGGCTTGAGCGGTACTCAATTCTCAACACTTAATAGTGCTGGCATCAATGATTCGATGGACCAGAAAAATATATATACACTGAAGTGAAGTACGGGGCAACTTTTTACAGCTGCCACACAGCACTTGACACCTGCTGTTGTGAAGTCTAAAATTTTGGAAACAAAGTGATCCCTCGGAAGCATTAATCACAACAAAATTACATAAGAATTGCAGACTCGGTTTAATTGAATCTGTACATGAGGGATACTGTAAAGTGCAACATCCCTTATTAAATCAGATTTTCCACAGAAGCAACATTAGTTTTTGTAGCAGCAATCTTACGCTGACCGGGGCAGGGCCTCTGTTATGTCTGTTTTACCACTTTAAATGTTTCTTGCCAACTATACAACACAGAGGCTCATATATCTGTGAAGCTGATACATTATACCTTTAATATAAAACCCTTTTTCAAAGTTTGACGCACTTCTCATTGAACTTGCAGTATAAGAGCTAAATAACTACACCTATTGGAATTTCCAATAACTTTCGAAAGACCTCGTGAAAATTTTCAATTTGGTATTATTCATACCCTCTCTACATGAAATATCCACATTTTTACATAATTAAAAAAAACACAGCTTAGAGGCGCATCAGTGACACAATTCAATGAACTTTCATCCGATTATTTGACAATGATAATATATTCAAACCTGAAGAGTAAATCTAAGAGTATATGAAGTAATTTGTCAACACACATTTTGTTTTATAATTCATATAGTAATTGACGGTTTTGTGGTTCAGTCAGCAATACTTACCGATTTTCTCTTTTTGTTTCGTATACTGTAGTTTGTATTTGAAGTGGTACAGTCGACCATTTTTCAGCCAACAATGCCATAGCCGTAGCATTCATCAATCCAAATCCAAAGAAAGAAGTATCTACAAAATTCACATATTCACATTTGAAGGTTTATTATGCAAACCAGTTATTTTTCAACTTACTTCTGACATTGCAACAGCACAAGTTTACTTCAGCTTTATCCAGCATAATTATGTAAACAACCTGGTGTGTTTTGTACATTTATGATCCAACTTATCGAATTTATGTGATTAATATTAGCAGTATTATTCAAATGTCATGAAATGTTTCAAAAGATTTACTCTCACTTTGAACTTAATAGTGTGCATTCTATCGAAAGTCTTTCGAGTAATTAATATTTTAAAAAGAGGCCCCCGTGACCAAGTTAGTGGTTATGGTCGTTTACCGCTCGTCCTTGAAACAATGCACAGATGTCATCTTCCACTATTTAAGCTTGGAAATAGCTGTATTATCTTTCCTGCATTGGTGTGACTTAATCAAAGTAAGAAAAATCTGGAAACAATGTGATCCATCGGAAGCATTAATTACAACAAAATTACATGAAAGTTGCAGACTCGGTTTGATTGAGTCTGTACATGAGGGATAATGAATAAGTGCAATATCCCTCACGCCCCTAACACCGGCTTGAGCGGTACTCAATTCTCAACACTTAATAGTACTGGTATCAATCAAGTGACAGTTTAAAACGTCGAAAAAACATTGTCTATAAAGATACGCTTTAGAATTTTCGAGCTGTTGCAAATAATAATTATTATATAAAATTACCATATTTTTCACGGCTTCCATTTTAATAAATCCTGTATTATTTATCTAATAATTTCATGTATATTCTTATGATGCATCTACACGCGAATACAGTGATTATTCCCGAAGCATATATGCATTTATTTTATATTTTAATGTTACCCTTAACTGCAAATAGTTATAACTCAAAAGCACTTAAGTTCTTCCATTAGGTGTATTAATGCTAACGTCATATGATATCATGAAAACTGTTGTAAACCTACATTAAGGTTAAATTGCATGTATTTGATTTGATTATTTGAAAGTGTCGTGTCTTCGAGTATTTACATATCAGCTTACACTGTAGCCCGGCAGCATTTTTCATTAGTCTTCCGACTCTTCCGGTATGTTCAAGTCTTTCGTGAGAAGAAGATAGTACAATTATGTGTTGAATATCTCTCCAAGTCAGCTCGGGACTGAAAAAGTAAAAAACGTTCCAAAATATCTCAAGTCTATTTTTGTTTATAAATATTATGCAGCAGATTAAATATAATATGCATAAAAGTGTATACAATGTATAGATTTACATATTCTTAGCAGCTCCATATTATTTTATTCATAACTAAAACACCAGGCCCTTTTCATTTTTTTTAAATAAATTGTATATTTGTTTTACTAACGAAGATTGATCGAAAAGTTCTAGGCCCGATGTACTTCCGGAAGTTAGAGAACCAAAATAAATGGTCTTACTTTTCAATATAATAGCCCTCTACATCAATGCACTTTGCCCACTTGCGTTCCAATTTGTTTAACCCTTCAAAATAGAACTCTCTTTTTTGGTCTCTCTATTTTGGTCCTCACAGAACTTATTGACCGCCTCCATGACACCTTCATGCTTCCAAAACGTGTACCACGAAGTTTTGTTTTCAGTTTTGGAAACAAGTAGAAGTCAGAGGGGTCAAGTCCGGAGAATATGGGGGATGGGAAAGAATTTCGCAGACAGTTGCAGCAGCCATTGCAACATGGGATGTGTGAGCTGGCAGATTGCCCCTCCTTTTACTCGCAATTACTTGACGCAGTCGTTTCAGTTTGTCTGCATAGTACGTACCGTTTATGGTACGACGTTGCTCAAGATAGCCAATCATGATTATCCTCTGAATATTCCAAAAAATTGAAGCCATCATCTTTCCTGCTGATGAAACCCTCTTTTATTTCTTCGGAAGGGGTGAGCAGGTGCTTCCACTCCATGCTCTGATTTTTTGGATACTATCCGGTAGATAAAATCAGGTTCATCCTCGTAGCGAGACGTTTCTGGTTGTCAGTCAACTGTCTGGGGACCCATCTAGCGGAAACCTTTGACATGCCATAGACATCAGTCAGAATTTCCTGAACTGAACCAAAGCTTATACTCACTTCCCTAGCAATGCTTTGCAATTCTCGCCTTCTGTTGCACATGACCAGATCGTGCACAGCTTCGGCAGTTTCATCGTTGGTGGCCTCTTTTGGTCGCCCAGGCCACTCGTCTCAAATGCTCGCCCTGCCCCTCTTAAATTCAGCAGCCCATTTCACAGTGCTATAGGAAAGGGACTCCTTCTCAAGTATATCCATGAAGTTTTCATGGATTTCTTTGGGGGACATTCCTTTCTTACAGAGATACATAATGACGGTTCTGATTTCAACTTTCTCCATTTGGTCTAAATGACACACACCCCTACTGATCAAAGTGTGTTTTATGTTACTTTATCTGTATAAAACCGCGTGTAACTCAGTCAGTAATCTTCAATAAGATATGGGTATCGACGTATCGTGTGTAAATGTCAGTGTAGTTGCTAGAAGTATATCGTGCCGAGAACTTTTTGATCATACGCTCGTATATATATTTTACCTATTGAACAGTATCAGTTCATTGCCAATTAATCAAAAGGACATACAATTTGAGTAATATTTATGTACATTTATATAATTGAATCAATACGTGACTAATAATCGGACAAATTGTGTATAACTTACTTTGCTTGTAAGGTTAAAGCAATTATTCCAGACGCTAAAGTTGTTGATGCTGAAGTTCCTTTAAAGTAATCGCACATGCCATCGTGACTTGTAGTTTCCTTAATGAAGAGGTGTAATTAGTTTTGTACCAGAAATAATGATAATTATATTAAGTTTTAGAAGTATGCTTTTAGATACAAACTAAATTGGGTAATATCTTTCGAGTTAACATAGTAAATGTATTTTTCATAGCTGATTTTTTAATTGGCCAGATAGAATGAAAACATATGGTATTATAAAGAATTATTATATATAGCTGAATTTCTAAAGTGGCCTCACCAAAGTCTTTGGACCTCTGAGTGTATTAAACTCTCCATATGTAGAAGCCAAGGTAGTGGCACAGGGTATAGCATAAGAAGGTATCGAGCCGTCCTTGCCAACACTAGAAATTGTAATCGTATAAATACTGTTTGCAAGAGCTTCCATGTTACAGTCATAAACCGGACCTTTTTTATTTCCTGCAGAAAATACAAAAATGCTCCCCTTACCCGCTCTGCCCTATACAGAGAAAAAAATAAAAATATGATTTAATTATATATATGCTGTGATGATAGAAATATTGGTTTAAAAGGCAAAAAATTAGCATTCGTTGGTTAACTTAAAATCATATCGGCATATCAATACTAGAGGTGTTTCAGATTATCATTAACATAGACCGCATTCAACACCGTGTTTGTTTTTTGATACATTTCGAAAAAGGTAATAGTTTTGTAAATCGAGTAAATGGATATCTCAGAAATATGTTTTATTTGAAATATTTATTAATAAAACTGTATGTGCTAGAAGTCGTAGCGTACCAGGAGAACTGTAATAGAACCATCTGTTTCATTTCATTCTTTTTTCATGTTGATTTTCCTATTTCATTTAACACTTGCATAGATCAACAAAGGAAGCAGATGTCAATTAATTACTTAAGATAAATGACATGCATAAGCTGTTATTGTATATATTTAAAGTGAAATTAAGGAAATTGATCAATGTTTCTAAACATACCTTTAGAACTCCTTCCTGTAACGCTGTCTTCATATCTGGGGTTGCCGATTTGTATTTATTATGGAGATTGAAACTACAAGAGTAAATATCTATGTCTTGTCGTTTGTATTCAAGTGCAGAAGGGACATTAACTATTGAAAATGGAAATCCCTCTTTTATTGCCAAACTGATGTAATGCTTGTTTATTTGGAACACTTTTAGAGCTGAAAGGGAAATTAGAAATCGTCATTCTACGTCATCAAAGTGTAATCATGAAACATAGGTCAAACTACTACAACTTAATTGAAAGTTGAAAGTTTCTCCTTCTTACCACGAGAATACATGTACACCAATAAGATAATCAAATGATGCCGCTGTAGAACAAACAATGATTTCTTCAAACGAAATACAAATAACGGAACGCAGTATTATCAATTTGTACGTTTTGTTACGAGCTAAACGTAACAGAGAAGATAACAAAGCAACAAATATTACAATTTTAATTGAAGAAAAACAGAAAAACAGTTATTTACAATAGTATAAGAATTATGAAAATAAAGTTTAACTAACTATTATCCAAGACCTCGAATTTAACAAATGTCCTAAAGTTTAACTCACAGTTCAAAATTCAATTGTCCACAACTCAGATATTATCAATGTCAAATGTCCACAGCAGAATAAATACAATAAGTCCAAAGTATCCAATATGTCCCACACAGAATTACAAATCCAAACATATGTATTGCTATGTTAGCAGTACAATAGCACACAATCAGTATATCAATATCACACAACACCACAAAATAGCACACAGCTCGAAGTACAAACATTCATCATACATATACTATCAGTGAACAACTTTGAATACTAAACTATTAGAGAAAGAATATTCCAGAATGAACATGAAGAGAACTTTCTTTGAAAGAAGATGAATCAACATGAACAATTATGTAAACATTAAATTAATAAAATTATTAAAAATAATAGTGACCTTAGGCGAAAGGAGAGGACATGCAACGTGCAAAACAATATAAACCAACGGGCCATACGGGAACCCAAAGGGACAAGGGTCGTAATGGTGAAAGGGGAGGGGGTCAAAAATGGGAGGGTGTGTGAGAAAATACCTACCGTTAACGACAATTCAACAAGGCATAATATCACAATACATGTAAACATTCAAAAAAATAACAACACAGACATGAAAACACGTGAAAGATCATAGAGTGGTACCGCCTTGGAACGGTCAGTGGTAGTTAAATCGGGATTAGGCGCGCAAAACCTCATTCTTAACCCCAATATGTTCCTGAATGACACGAAAGTGTAAATAAAATTAATCCCCGCCGAGTGAAATTCTAACAATGGTCATGGTTACTTTAGACGAAATAAATAAAACACAGAAAAGATTTTGTAAATATGTAGAAAAAGGTACAGCCTATTGACCATTACCAAAGTACTCGATGACTTAAAGGAAGGCAGAGCAACAGGAAAATCACCGACAAGGGCCCGACGAAGCAAGACAGAAGACGAACATTAAGACAATATAGTCCCAAAGGGTTTTAAGAACTGTCCATCATAGAGTCTCCCACTTAGTCGTCAGATGTAATTAAAAGAGGAAAGAGTAGCGTCCAACTGTAAAAAGGTTGAACACCAAGCATGCGGTATGCCTTAGAATAATTGGGTCATAACCTCTTTTAATAAACCGTTTGATAATTTTAGTGAAGACGGCAGAAAAATTACTATGCGTCGTAAAAGAGTTTTCAAATAACAATTAAATTTCAAAACTAAATCTGAATTACGATGGTAAAACTTCGTAAAATATTTGCGCAATTTATGATAACGATAACCTTGTTTAAGATGTTTGCTAGTAATAAATAAATTGCGTAACACGTAGATTTTAGTTACTATAGTATTGTTAATGATAGAAATGTTTAAATCTTAAAAAGATGTTATAACGTCTGAAGAGTTAGTTTTATTCAATTTTTAGTTCACTGGGATATAATTTAGAAACAATTTAATCGAAATAAGGATTATTCATGTTAAGGATATCATCTAGGTAGCGGGAAGTGTTGTTAAATGCATGTATAATTTCCTGGTGTGAAGTAGGGGAAAAACTTAACATAAAATCCCCCTCATAGCAGTAAAGAAATAAATCAGCTATCAGGGGTGCACAATTAGTTCCCATTTGAATGCCTATTATCTGTTTGAAAACTGTATTACCAAACCTGGCATAAATTTTATCTAATAAAAACGAAAGTGCTTAACTTACTTACTTATAATTCCTTATGAAATCGTATTGTCATAATTGGTCTGCACGATAAATATAAAAACAAGCATATCAATTAAAAGCGTTTATAGTTTGTTACACACTCAGTTAAGGTGAACACAATGAAATTTGAAATGTTTAAAATTAGTTTGCAAACCTGCCAACTTTGCATTAAATGCAACTCCAGCAGAACATATTTGATTACCAAATTCCGCACCAATAAGTCCAGCCGCCATTGTTCCATGACTGCAAAATCAATATTGAACACGTCAAATATATATATTTATGTATGTAGGTAGGTAGGTATGTACTTAGTATGAACGTGTGTGCGTGTGTGCGTGTGTGTGCGCGTGCGTGCGTGCGTGTGTGAAAGAATAAAAAGACAATTATGTTTTCTTTCCTTTTTAAGATATATTTTTTCAGTTCAATAAAGTATTATTTAATGAAGGACGTTTAACATTGTACAATATGTAACTGATTATGCTACTTTAAGCAAAAGTAAGGGACAGTGAGACAGACAGCTATAAGATAAAAAAAATAGCACCTTGTTACTTCCTCGGTTTCCATGTAGTCTCTAAAACGGTCAGGACTAACAAAGCTGTAATTTTTGTCCACAAAACTGTACGAAAGATTCAAATCCTGTAAATGGAAACAAAAATATGCTGGCCTTGTGCTATTTCTTCAAAACTTTAATTACCCTCATAAAGGTGCTAGAGATCACATGTTTAGATTGATAGGACTGGTGCATTAATTTTTTCAAGAAAAATGTTTAGCTTATATAGCTTATTAAAGCAAAGGGTCAAAAAAGGGTTTTTGGGAAAGGGGAACTATATTTTTATGATTATTTGTTTTCTTTTTTTTTTAAAACACAGTTTGAAACTTTGGGGGCTGATTTCCAAAAAAAAAAATTTAAAACAAATTTTCCCGGGCTGTGGGTTTATTAGGGCTTTTAAAAAAACTGGGAAAAATAAATTCCCCCATATTCGATACTATAAATATTTTTTTTTATACTTCTGGCATTTTTCTTAAAAAACAACTTACAATGTTTCGTTTTAAGTCCGGGTGGTCAACAGCTACTCCAATATCTACAATAGCAACATTGACGCCAAGTCCTGTGTAGCCCAGTGACCATGCTTCCTGGATGTCCATTCCATAGTACGGCCAGCACTGCTTTTTCTAAAAATCGATATTGTTATCGTTGATTTAAAGGGTATCGATACCATTAAGTATAACAAATCCCCACTATAAAATGTATGTACATTTCACTATTGTTGATCATTATTGTTACTTATATTTAAATAATTGCAATTACATTTTATAACGTTTCAACAGGGTCAATTGTGATTTTCATTCCATACAAAATGATATTGTACTAAGTAGCATATTCGTCTGGTGTTGTATAATTTGCAATATCTCCGGTGATGTAAAATCTGGATAATCTATGCAATATCAGCTTAGTGAAATATTATATAAAGATATTTAAAAATTATATTATTAGTAGCTTCTTATTTGAAACGACAGCTTGATTTAAAAAATGTCCGTAATTACACATCACTTACGTTTTCATACTTGATTGGTTTAAGAAACCATCGTTCAAGCGTTTGTTTTTCGCTACTTTGATTTCTCCACGTGTGATATTTAACAATCACTTTTGCCCGCCTTTCTGCATGTTCAATCTGTAAGAATACAATGACTTATATTATACACAAATCATTTGATATTCGTGTGGCGGAATGGCCGATTGGTTTATGCGACGGACTCATTGTTATTATCACTAGCCATGTTTGGCTAGCCACTGTTTTCCTTGAATATGAAACTGACATTCATTGATCAGCTACTGTTTGGTTCTAGGAACGGATTACAGATTGTATCTGTAAGCGTATATAGCTACCTTCGAAATAAAAAAAAAATAAAATAAACTCTGTATTAAATACGATACATTTACAGAAAATATATCAGGTTGATTTATCTAATAAAACATAAATGCAAATATCAACCAGCGAGAATAAGATAAAGGTTCATTACCTGCACCAACACTAAGTCTCAAATTCATAAAAATAACAATACGCCTTTTGTCAGATAGTACCTTACAGAAATAATAAAAAATAAACAATACAATGGTATTAGCATAGAAAATGGACTAAATGGCAGGACATGCGATAAAACCAACATAAAGATATAGAACTTATATAAATAAATGCATGACAACTTTCAAATCTATTCTAGGTTCTTAATATTGCTAACATTTCTGACCGGATAGTTTGTTATTGTATTATTATGTCAGCAGTTTGTTACCAAATTGGTTGTTGTTTCATTGAAACCTGCTTTATCATTTACGTAGATTTCTTTATCTACCACTTTCTATATTTTATTATTTAAGTTTTAATTCAAACATCCTAAATTAGAACAACTTATTATTTAAATTATGCAATGTTTCTTATATAAACGTAGCTACGAGATGTATGACGCTCTTAATATGTTTAATTTTTATTCCGAAAACATAAAGAATACTACATTATGAAAATCCAATTTTCAATGTTATTCTATGCTCTATGTGATAATGAAGGGACGTCAAAATAAGACAACACGTGGTGCCAAACAATAAAAGAAAATCATAAAGAACGAACTTGATTATTTTTCTCTATTTACCCCAGCGTACTAAGTATACAAGAAAGAACTCTAAATGGATGTGATAATCACATATAAAAAGTATATACTACAGTAGTTCATAAATCATACTGGGGTTAGCCAAGTCATATCGTAATAAACCTATTCTTTTGTTCAAATATGTAATACATTAACTCTTATAATTAAATGAAAGAAATAATTTTTACCTTATTCCCGAAATGTTTCTTGAAACCTTTAATGTCAGCAGATTTGCCCGCCCCGGTAGAAAGATTCGCTTCAAACAAGAATACATTTGACACAAGCTGCAAAAGGAAAGTAGATTTCTAAGAAATGTATGCATCATTTCCAAAGGCTTCTGAGCAGCAGATTTTGATAAAAAATATTTATCTCCTAAAATGCCTAAAATCCTCCTAAAACCTATTTCCTTTATCATTTTACCTTTACAAGACTCGACAATGTATATCATTATTTCACGCTATTAAATTTTGACACAAATAAAAATAGGGCGTCCAGGGAAAGGGGTTAAAATCAAACCATTTTCCCCTCCCCACTGATGGTTCTAATCCCGTTATGGACTTTATATTCTTCAATGTGAGAAACATACCCAGCAATATTATCTGGGTCTACTCAGACGCCCGTGCGTATCTATAATAATGCACGGAAGGGCATCAGAGGTCTTCCTCCACCAGTAAACGCTTAAAAGTCGTCATATGACCTTAAATGTATTGGGTGCGACGTAACATACATTAAGAATGTACAAAAAGAAATAAAAATGTAAAACGACAAATATACAGATATAATTTGAGGAATAAATGGTATGAAACAAAACAGTGAATTATTTTTTAGTTTATATATGAGTGTTACTTAAACAATTAAACAGTTTGCATAAAAAACTCCTGTTTGTTTTTAACATAATTGTAAACCAGCGCAAGCTTCTTAAGGTAACAGTGTACCCATTACAGGGTAAATGGTGAGTGTACGGGTAAAGTCGAAATAACTTTACGTTTTGAAAAAAAAATGTGTTTAATGATATATTTAACTATGCAAATGTAATCATTAACGTTAGCCACGGACATTTCTATGTATATCGTTAGGAATGTGTCGGTAACGTTCATTTAAAAAAAAAGTGGGGCAGTCTTTTTATATAATTTGGGTAGGTTTTTTATATTACATCTTTACATTTATGACTATCAATTATTAGTTAATGCCCATTATGCTAGTCAATCTTTTGAAAAAAAATTACTAATTCAAGCTATAATTCAACTGACCTTGACAGCGGAAAAAAATCATCATAACTTTTATTGATTAGGTTCTGTACGACAACTTGAACAAAATCACATAGAAAACGCGATTGATGTCAAAATGTACTTGAATAATACACAACATGGTTCTATGTATTCTAACGATACTCTTACCCAACCCATCTAATCCGTTATAGTAATAGTAAAATACAAAACAATGTCACCTTTCTTTTGAATGCTAGTCCAAACAGATGGGATTCCGATTTCACCGAATCTATCCACTGTGTTTGTATCTGAATAATATAATCCTGTTTCTGCTGTACAAATTTCAATGAATCAATATAAACAAAACAGTAAATAAACAATATTACATGACATGTGGTTTTCATTCTCTATTCTATAAAACACATCTACAATAAAACATAACATAGTTTAAACCGGGTTTATATCCCCTTATCTTTATTTCGTCAGGATATCAACTATCTTTCATTATAAACATAAATATTAAAGTGAAGACACTTGTTTAGACATGACTGGAATTGATATTTAATACTTTAGGTCACATAATCATTGAGGTGTTTTGATAAGGTACATAAAAATACACAATACCTGTAGTTTACGTAAGACATGAAAACATCAGATAAGATATTATTGTCGGCGAGACACATGCATACGGAAGCACAGAGGTATGGAAGCACAGAGGGGACATTCCTGTTTTATTTTATTTTCCTATCTCGTGGCCACGAGATATAACTCAGAAAAAAACAACAGAAATTACAAATTACTTATCTCGTTCCCACAAGATATAAGTCAGAAAAAAAATTGCTATCTCGTGGCCACGAGTTATAACTCAGAAAAAAAATTGCTATCTCGTGGCCATGAGTTAGCCGTCCAATCAGATGAACACATCTAAGTCGTGGAAACGAGTTAGCTGACCAATAAAATCGAAGATGTGCTCGTTGATTTCGGCGCGAGTAGACATACTTGCCAAGATGGCGGCCTATAGAATGATTTTATGTCAACGAGATAGAATAAAAAGCTAAAAAAAAAAAGCTTATTGGCCGATTAACTCGTGGTAACAATATAGCAAATTTTTGTTTTTTTGGTTTGTTTTTTTTCTTCTAAGTTATAACTCGTGGGAACGAAATAGCAAATTTTTGTTTTTTGTTGTTTTTTTCTGACTTATATCTTGTGGGAACGAGTTAAGTAATTTTTGTTTTCTTTCTGAGTTATAACTCGTGGCCACGAGATAGTGTTTTAATGTTTTGTTTTTTTCTTAGTTGTATCTCGTGGGAACGAGAAAGCATTTTGTTATTTTCTGAGTTACATCTCGTGGCAACGAGATAGGAAAATAAAATAAAATCGGAATGTCCTCTCGGTGCTTCCGTACGAAAAAGCAAATTTAGTTGGGTTTTTTGTATTTTTTTCTGAGTTATATCTCGTGGGAACGAAATAACGATTTTTTTTGTCTGAGTTGTATCTCGTAGCCACGAGATAAATTTTTTTCTAAGTTATATCTCGTGGCCACGAGAAAGGCAAATGAAATAAAATCGGAATGTCCCCTCTGTGCTTCCGTACATGCGTGTGTGTGGTTGGACTGTTTACTTTAACTTTTTAAAGGGACACCACTGAGGTTTAAAAGCCTAAAAACATAACATTAGAATTTTTTTCATAAATGAACTGGGGCGCTTTAAACAGAAATATATGCAAAGATAGTTAATATACTTTAAAATAAATCAAAAATCGTAGTTTTATGCCTTTCTTAACCTAATTTGAGTGAAAAGCGTTTAAATGCTTTTCATTTTGGGTCATTTTTTTACAATTTGAATAATTATTATGGAAAAACGAAGTGCGCGAATGATCTGAAAGTTTGCACAAAGATTCGTGGTCTACACCTACATCAAATGGTACCTTCATCTGGAAAAAATATTTTCAGTCCCATCATGTCAAAAAACCTCAGTGGAGTCCCTTTAAGTTACTAACGATATCTTTTTATGTCATAGCTAATGATTTGTTACTTGATAACATTATTCGAAAAAGGAAATTTACGTATCGTTGAACTTTGCATCTTTAAATGTTACCTCTGTTGTTTTCTTGATGTACAAAATAAAAAATATTTAAAGAATGAATAAGTTTTATTTAAATTGTTTTAACGAATCATTATAGATATGATGTATGTACACTTCATTCACTATTGATTTTACTGACCCATATATTTTAATAAACATATTCTGGAAGCATTTTTTAAACCCTCTCATTTTTCATCTTTGTCTATTTATTTTTCTGACCCATATAATTTAAGGAACACATTCTAGAAGCATTTTTTAAACTCGCACAATTTTTACAGAAACGTTACATTGAAGGTTTAGTAATGATCTGGTAATATCTGCTAGAAATCAAGCTGGTTCTGAGAATATGCCTATTAGAAAAACCGTTTCACCTCGCTTTACGACTCCATAATTATTAAAGAGAGCATTTTAAAGCAGGAGAACATCAATTCCAATACTCTGCTCTCCTAAACACTTAAGTTTTCAACGAATAAATGGAATAAATTGATAAAAGTCAAGGTTTTGTGAGAACATTCTTTTTATCCTCAAAGATTAAACATATATGAAGCGAAGGTTTTTGTCAAGAGAATAGATACATTTATATCATTCATAACAATATATCATTTTCTTCTTGTATTTAAAAGGTGGTAACTTATCCTATCACTTCGTTTTGTTGTCCAACTCTGGAAAAGACAATTATTATTTATAAATGTGCATTTTTTAAATAAATATAAGAAGAATCTTGCATTTTATAAACTAATTGCATTTAAGATATATTTCAATAATGTGTTTGACATGAAATTCTTCTGCAATCTCAGAAAATAGTATTATATAAAATTGCTAAAGTGATAATGTAAGCAAATTACCTTAACTCGCACAGCGCAGCCCTCGATGTAGTACATGCCACATCTGCCCATCTAAATTTAAGTAAGTGGCCAAACATTGCACAGTCTTCACCTTCGAATGCATCCTGGGGCTCGCTAGGTGCCCAGTCTAGATAAGGTGCTACGGTATTGTCTCCGTCATTCAACTTCCAAATTCCCTCAACAAGTTCATCTGTCATCCCCAGCCAATAGTCTATATCAACTATACATTCCAAAAGATATATATATTAATTTCAAGTAAGTTGAATAAGTTAAATAAACTATTTTCCTTCTCCTCGTGATAACTTAGTATCTGTTCATTAAAAATGTCATAAATATGTGTCAAGATAGACTGTCATAATATCATTATAAATTTGAAAAAGTATTACATAAATTACAATAGCCATGTATTGGAGTCTGTAAGGTCGATTTCAAAGTTGTTAACCTTTTAAGTGATCCGCCATGTAACCTTTAAGGAACATATCCTCTTCTCGAGTATCTACATGAACCAGTCCACTGTTGTCGTGTTGACGACAATATGCCTAGAATAAACATAGTATAATATCAATGGCCCTTTTCGCATTTAAAGAGCTCTTAATTTGAATTAAAATTTTACATCTTTACAATTTCAACGAAATTATCATTCATTTAGTAATACAAATAGAAAATATTAATAAATGAATAGGGTATCAAATTAAATGAAATGATGCCCGGTGATTTTAGGAAGGAAAGATTTATCATAATTAAAATAACTTTTTGAAATAAATGCTATATACATGCATGTATTTCGTTTAGTAGTACCAAAGAAAAACTATCTCCAAAATAGTTGTTTACTTTAACGATATAATTAATCAAACGTTATCTGAATCATAATTTTCTTATCTTCTTTCAATCGTGCTTTAGAATACAGCAAAGAAATCGGGTAATTGGACTATTAGATAAAGGTATTGACCTCGGCCTCGGTAAAATGAATATTTCCTGAACCAAATAGGTAACATGATCCATGAAAGGCCAGCCATCCGTCTGGGCAATCGGTGGCTGATGTTATACCTAATCAAATAAGACAAATAAAAATAAATATTGACCTGAATATCTATTGAAATTGCAATAAAGGCGGATATGTGAACACCGTAGAAAGGAATTTAGACATTAAAACTTGTAATGAAATAAAGAAATACTGAGAACGTAATGGGAAACACTGTTGTGATGTTCTATACAGTAGTTATATATGTTTACATATTGAAATCTAGGGACGAGAATCCATTTTTCAAATAATTATTTTGCGGTGATTAAGAGAATATTTTTATTAAAATCAGTATTCTTTCCAACCTGTCCTAGAGTGAGAGTGCAAACTGTATTCAACTTAATAGTTTTTATACTGGTGGCATTGTTTTAAAAATACATTATAACGTTACAAAATGTGAAAATTTAACCAACGAGTCATTAATAACCTACCTGTTATTAATTAAGTACTACGAGTAACTTTTAAAAAAAGATAATACACAGTACTGAAGGCCTCATAGAATAATAGTGATCTATAAAGAATCTCACAAACATTTAACGGACCGAAGTATGTTGTGTGCCTTAGTAGTGCCCACTTGTATAATAGATGAAATATGCACTCATTTGTGTAAGGTAAAATAGTCACAGAATTGATAAATATGTATTATATTTAATGGAACCGAAACAAAAGGATATACGATTACTTATGGTAGTAAATTAATTAAATTAATTACTTTTTTCCGTGGCCCTTACCAAAGTAATTGATAAAAGAGAAGTTACATATTAAAGTCTTCTTTATAATACAATGTAGTAAATTAATCAATTATATCAATTAATCTGTCTGTGAATTGTATCAAAGAAATTCATTAAAGAGAAGTTACATAAATAAGTAAAAGTAGCGTTTAAAATTGCTTACCAATTAAATACAATACCAGTAATTGAATCATCTTATTTAAAGTTAACTTTTCCCAAACGTATATATGTGTATGTGTAGATGAAATGTACAAAATCTATATAGAACAACGGTATTTTGTTCAAAGCTAGATAGTCTAACGTCCACGTTAAGATAAGATAATATTTTTCAGCCGCTGTATGTTTATATGTTGAAATTCATAAACACTACTAACAAAACAATGACTTGTACTTTGGATCTGGCAATGCTCAACAGATGTAAGGCTTCTTTGTGGTAACGAGTCTACTAGTATTTATACTTTAATGTGAGAATATGACGAATGTATGTAAAGGAGACAAATTTGCAGTACATTCACAGGAAATGGTGTATAATAGGCTTTGGATTTGTCCCCCTTTATCAGTTTCTTTTTTTACACTTCACTGGTATTGCAGTTCTTGATTGTTTTGGTTTCACGTTTGTGGTGTATTTTTGTCAACATAAAAGATGAAACTATTATAGATTCAAATACTTTTGACAGTTGAAAGAGACTTTCGTTTCAAGATCAACTTTCTACAAACGTTTTCCCAAAGAAGGCAAAGTCTGTTCACTAATGGATACCGAATTTCAAAATGTTGATCATCTGCATAATTAAACCAATCAATGGTACATATATATGTTCCGCATCATATTACCTTTGATAACATTATTTTGCTCCATAGTCATTCATCTGTTTCCAAAGGTTAAAGATGTCTATTTCTGATACCCACAGCTGGTCGGATGATGATGTCAAACATGCGATTGATGAAAATATATATATAGAAATGCAATTGTCTGAAAAAACACAAAGATTTTGCAACACTCACAGATTATCAGTCAACCATCGTAATTAAGAACACTCACATAAGGAGCAAACTTTTTTTTTTTAAAAAAATGAAATCAACACAAATATAAAAGGAAGGTTCTGGTAGGTCTTTCCGATATTTGTTTGACATTTGATGTATGTCTTGGCCAATAGCTTGTGGGATTCTCTTTTAACGCATAAATATACAAAAACAAAACAAACTAACTCTTTGTTGGAGTTATTTAATTTCATTAAGTTATAATGAGTTGTAAGTTAGATAGAGAAACGCATACAAAAACAAATTTATAAGCTTTTCTGTCAAGTCTGATATCTATGGTATTGTAATTTTTGTCAGTTATTATGGACATAAGTCAATGCAAGCTTGTATTTGATTATGTCACAGTTGTCATCAAAAACATTATATGCATCAACATTTGTTTACCATAAGTAAGCGTACGTTCTCGTGTATTCAAATCAAAATATGAAAGTACACAAGATTTACGCGACATTTATTTTCATGATGTGTTGAAAAGGTATATATTTCAAGAGATTGGCAACTGTTATGGTGAATGATCAATAATTGATGATGAAGAAAGTTTATAATACAGTATATAAACTACCTTAAATATATAAACAGATTGCAACACTGTTCTTTAAGAATAACGTTTTACCTATATATTTTGAACGATATTTACAGAAATGTCCGTTAGGCACGTGGAATTATTGGTTTTTTGTATTTTCATAATTAATAGTAAGATATAAAATTGAATATTTACGGCAAAATGTCAAGTTATTATATTTAAACCTGTTCACGGACCATTTGCACCTGGATAGAAATAATGTCACGTAAATAAGTGACACATTAAAGTCCCATTATGCCTCATAAATGTTTTCATTTATTTCTCAATGGTTTATTTCTTCTTTTTTGTATTTCTTTAGTTCAAGAAAGTTACTCATTGACCAGTTATTTAAAGCATGTTTTGCACCTGCTGCCTTTTGGAAACTATTATACTTATAGTGAATAAGTATTTTGTATTGAAGGCAAAATACTTCTTTGTTTACATTTCAATTTGTTACTTCTATGACAAATTATTTCACATTGATCGCAATTTTTTCAGGTTAAAATCATCTATCATGCTCTCAATCATTATTTATACGTCACAAAATTCAGGTTTGCCCTTTCTAAAAAAATGATAATAGAACCTAAGCGCCTATGATCCTGATTGGCATAAAAGAATCAAATATTATATAATAGACTACTACACATGCAAAATATCATTGTGAGCACGTTTTTTGAAAATGCAAAGGTATATTACATATAAAAAAGCTATGTAATTATAATTATACGCGGTATGGCAAAGATAGAACGAAGAAAAATTCAAGAATTAAAAAGATACTTTATTGGCATAAGCATTCAACATATTATTAATGAAATAATTCATATATGATCCATGAGCATGAGATGAACATCAATAACATTGAATCAATGAATTTATACATGGCAAGATAGCATTATTGAATATATCCGCTACATGTCAGCACACAAATATAATTGCTTTCTATTAATTCTTTCAATAAATAGAAATGATAATTACTTAATAACACTTAAACATTTAACTTATTAGATACCAAATTTATACTTCGAGGATTATGATCTATCTTATTTCTCAGACCATTCTTCACCTGTTTAGCATATTTAACAAAATTATAGTTACAAATGTTCAACTCGAATTTTATTATTTTATGATATCTATTCTTAACAACAAGTATTTCTACCATGAATACATGTACGTACAAAACATAAAACTGTTACAACAGAAAAGTAAAGTATGATAATAAGTATGACATTGTTACATGATGACAAGAAAAATATCATGTTTTCAATATAAAGATAAGTGAATATATTTGGCTAAATTTTATGATTTCATTGTTTTGAACCTTTGTTTAAACTTAGCTTTGTTAATTCTTAAATCAGAATAAAATTGACATACAACTAAAACTGGTATTCATTTGCAATAACTTGCATATTGCATTTTATAATTAATATATTATTTCTATTTATATCGCTAAATGGTCGATGGTAAATGGATTTAGACCAACATTTTCATTAATTACTAATACTAATATTAGTAATTTACTAAATTTTCCATACACCGCAATATTTAGTGTTTTTGTCTAAATTTGCCAAGAGTTCAGAAAAAGATAAGCAATACAATCCTATCATTCATATCTATGTTTTTCGACCCACAGGGCGGAGTAAAGGCTGGGCTGAAAGACATAGAAGACGTGTCTAAGTTGTCCTATAAATCACATCAGTATTGTTATATTTTTCTTTGCGTTCGGGATCAAGCACGATAGTGTCGTGGATAGAACTTAAGTCAAATTAAGTCTGTGCTAGGATGTGTGGGAGATATTGCACTTTTATATTATCTCTCTCATGAACGTCATTCTATTAAATCGAGTCTGCAATTTTCATAAATTTCATGAAAAGAAATCATTACTTCCGAGAGATGGATTAGTCTCTTAGTGTAATGATTGAAACATTAGTTAGTACCGAACTAAAAGAACCATCCTATCATTATATCTGGGGTGAACAGAGTTGTGTATATCAAGACTGGTTCCGCACGTACTAAGTCATAGCTACAATAAAGTTATTCAAATAGCAACCAATTACAATTACTACTAATGCAATAAAAACAGAGGCGAGGAAGACGTAAAATAAATACACTTTATGGCTTGACTCTTTCAAATTCTCTTCCGTGTTGTCTCTAGAAGAGTTTGGGAGATCATTTAATACATAGTGTTTAAACCTGCTGTACCATTCAATTAGATTTAAAACATTATATTCTTTCAAATTATTTCTCTCATCCCATTGCAGGTTATAAAATCTTTTTGAGGGGTTGGTCGGTGTTCCATATAACGTTAATGCAACTTTTCGTAGTTTAAACATTTCTGAAAAATAGAGGTATTTCTTTTGTCAATTCAAAGCTATATATAACACTTCTTTAACATTTCAAACTAAAGACAACTGGAATATAAAACGAATTGATCAAACATTAGGTTGTTTCCGATAATTAACCTGAATTATTTCAATGTTAAATACTTACCTTGATCAAGATCACTGCTATTACGAACAATTAGAAACCACTGTCCAGTAGGATTCTCTCCCCAAAACTGTACTGATGTGTAATTCCAGGATCGTGTTCCATGATATGAGTTAGTTTTGTAATCATATGTCCTATCAGAAGTTTTCCTGTTTAGTAAAAGTGAGCAGGAATTCGACGGTGAACAAAGCAATATGTCCACAAAAGCTTCAAACTGTTTATCATATTTCAGCTCTACTTGTACATGCTCCAAGAATTTGATACATTGATCACCCTTTTCACATGGTCCGACCTGAACTGTAACAGCTATTGCATCTTGACGGGGAGGCCTACAATATAAAGGAACTAGTTTGTAAAAAATATGAAAATTTATACTTCAGAATATATTGGAAGCATTTTACCTCATGAGCATATTGTGAAAAATGACCGTTTTCATTGGAAAGCATCGTGTTACAAGTTCAAACTGCAATGAAACTTTGAAAAATGCTTCAATACTAATGAAACTTGGCAAAAATGTTGACTAGACCATAGCCCTCTGTAACAGCATGCTCAGTCTCAAATTTCCTGTTACCAAGGCAACGGGGGGACATCTCAAAATTGCCAAAAATTACTATTTTGCATTGTTTTTTTTCATCAAAACTGATTATTTCAAGGTGCTGCAACTTCTCAATGGAAAATGCAATATATGTACTGTTATGGTATGACCTTGCTCGAGATGGAGTAAAATGTAGCCTGTCACATTTCTAGAATTTTCTTGGCGATGAGCTACCGCCCCCTTCAAACCCCTAAAATAGAAGGGGGCACATCTCCCTTCTGGCAAACCGCTGATGTATCTTTCTGATACTTACTACTTCAAATATATTCATTTTTTTGGGTGCTTCAAAATACAACAATATTAATCATATGTGTCTTGTAAAGCTTTACAATTCAATGAACGCCACTGGTTGTGTCTTATAATGATATGATATTCAACTCTGAAGCATAATCGAAGAGTTATATGAGACACACATTTTGTTCTATAATTCATCTAGTAATTGACAGTTTTGTGTTTCATACAACAATACTTACCAGTTTTCTCTTTGTGTTTCATATACTGTGGTTTGTTTTTGAGGTGGTACCGTCAACCATTTTTCAGCCAACAATGTCATAGCAGTAGCATTCATCAATCCAAATCCAAAGAAAGAATTATCTACAAAATTAACAAATCACATTAGAAGTTTAATTGTGCGAACTAGTTATCTATCAACTTACTGTTGACATTGCAACATCACAAGTTTACCAAAGCTATTATCTCAATAGCATTGTTCGTTGTGTAAAAATAGTCCAAATAAGTAAAATTTATATGAGAAATATTAGCATTATCATTATTCAAATGTCATAAAATCAAATTAAAAAGTTTTCTTTCACTTTAAACTAAATATCGTGTATATAATTAAAAGTCTTTTGGGTTATCAATAGTTTAAAAAGCGGTATACGTGACCAAAAGAGTGGTGCAGGTCTTTTTCGCTCGTGCCTAATATAATGACAGTTTAAAACATTCCTATACGTCACAAAAACGTTCTATATAGATACGCTTTAGGACATTTCAGCTGTTTCAAAAAATTATATAATTACCACTTTTTTCATAATCTCTAACTTAATAAATCCTGTATTATTTCACTAATGGTTTCATTTATTTTCTTATGATGCATCTACACTTGCGTACATAAGCAAGATACAGTTAAGATTCCTGAGGCATCAACTTGTGTGTATGATACATTTACTTTATCTTTTAATGTTATCCTTAACTGCAAATACTAGTAACTCAAAAATCACTTCAGTGTATCAAGGCATATGATATCAGTTATTTAAACTATCGTATTGTATGTATTTATATGAAAGTATCGTGTCTTCAAGTATTTACATATCAGCTTACACTGTAGCCCGGCAGCATTTTTCATTAGTCCTCCGGTATGTTCAAGTCTTTCGTGAGAAGAAGATAGTACTATTATGTGTTGAACATCTCTCCAAGTCAGCTTAGAACTGAAAAAGTAAAAAACGTTAAAAAGTATCTCAAGTTTATTTTTGTTGATAAATATTATGCAGCAGATTAAATAAAATATGCATATAAGTGTATATTGATTTACATATTAGTCTAATTCTTAGCAGCTCCAGATTATTTTATTTAGAACTAAAACAACAGGCCGCTTTCGTTTCTCAAATAAATTTGTTTTACAAACGAGGATTGATAAAAAAAGTTCTAGGCCCGATGTACTTATTGCAGTCAGAGAACCTAACTAATGGTATTACTTTTCAATATAATCGCCCTCTACATATATGCACTTAGCCCACCTGTGCTCCAACTTGTTTAACCATTCAAAATACAACTCTCTATTTTGGGCGTCAAAGGACTTATTGACCGCCTCCATGACACCTTAATTGCTTCCAAAAAGTCTAGGGATTGGGAAAGAATTTCAAAGTCGCAGTCAGTTTTAGCAGCAATCGTAACTTGGGATGTGTGAGCTGGCGCATTGTCGTGAAGGGCAGAACGCCTTGAGTCATTTTGCCCCTCCTTTTACGCGCGATTTCTTGACGCAGACGTTTCAATTCGTCTGCAATATACGTACTGTTTATGGTATGACCTTGCTCAAGATAACCAATCATGATTATCCCCTGACTATCCCAAATATTGAAGCCGTCATCTTCCCTGCTGATGGCACCCATTTGAATGTCTTCGGAGGGGTGAGCCAGGTTCTTCCTCTGCATGCTCTGGGGTTTTTTTTGGATTCTGGATCGAAGTGATGGACCCTGGTTTTATCCCGAGTTACGATCCGGCAGATAAAATCAGGTTCATCCTCGTTGAGAGACAAAAGATATAATGAAATGTCAAGCCCGGTCCGTTTTTGGTCGTCAGTCAACTGTCTGGGGACACATCTAGCGGAAACCTTTGACATGCCATAGACATCAGTCAGAATTGCCTGAACTGAACCAAAGCTTATACCCACATCCTTAGGAATGCTTAGCAGGTCTCGCCTTCTGTCGCACATGACCAGATCGTGCACAGCTTCGGATGTTTCATCGTCATCCGCTCATCATCTCCAATGCTCGCCCTGTACCTTGTAAAGTCAACAGCCCATTTTTTCACAGTGCTATAGGAAGGGGACTCCTTCCCAAGTGTATCCATGTAGTCTTGGTGGATTTCCTTGGGGACATCCCTTTCTTACAGAGGTACCTAATGATGGCTCTGATTTCAACTTTTTTCCATTTGGTCTAAAATACAAACCCCTCTACTGATCAAAGTGTGTTTTATTTTTCTTAATCTGTATAAAACCGAGTGTTACCCGGTCAGTAATCTTAAATAAGATATCTGTATCGAAGTATCGTGTGTAAATGTCAGTGTATGTATTTGAATCAATACGTGAATAATAATCGAACAAAATGTGTATAACTTACTTTGCCTGTAAGGTTAAAGCAATTATTCCAGACGCTAAAGCTGTTGATGCTGAAGTTCCTTTAAAGTAACCGCACATGCCATCGTGACTTGTAGTTTCCTTAATGAAGAGATGTAAATAGTTTGATTCAGAAATAATGATAATTACATTAAGTTTTAGAAGAATGATTTTAGATAAAAATTAAATTTGGTAATATCTTTCGAGTTTACACGATATATGTATTTTTCACAGCTGATTTAATTGGTTAGATAAAAAAGTATATCGTATTATAACATTTATTATATATTGCTGAATTTCTAAAATCATCTCACCAAAGTCTTTGGACCTCTGAGTGTATTAAACTCGCCATATGTAGAAGCCAAGGTAGTGGCACATGGTATAGCATGAGAAGGTATCGAGCCGTCCTTGCCAACACTAGAAATTGTAATCGTATAAATGCTGTTTGCAAGAGCTTCCATGTTACAGTCATAAACCGGGCCTATTTTATTTCCTGCAGAAAATACGAAAATGCTCCCTTTACCCAATCTGCCCTATACAGAGAAAAAGATAGAAATAAAATTTAATAATATATATGCTATGATTATAGAAATATTGGTTAAAAAAGCAAAAAATAACATTCATTGGTTAACGTAATATCATATCGGCTAACAATACAAAAGTTGGACTAGAGGTACTTCAGATAATTATGAACTTAAACCACATTTGACACCGATTTATTTTAAATTCATTTCCAAAAGAAAGGCAATGCGTATATTAACTGGAATAAATTTTGTAATTGTATTGGTCGAGTAAATTGACTTCTCTAAAATATGTTTTATGAATAATAGTGTATGTCATGTATGTGCTAGAGTGTGCAGCGTACAGCGTACTGCTAAAGAACCATCTCGTTATTTTTTTTTATTGAATTTCATTTTATTGTTGATTTTTTCAATTTTATTTAACAATTTAATAGAACATTTAACAATTTGATAGAATAACTAAGGAAGCAAACGCCAATTACAATGTAATTACTTAATTTATTGTCATTTACATTTATCTTCAACTGTATTAAATATTGTATTCATAAATGGAATTTAAAGAAAGTGATAAATGTTTCAAAACATGACATCCTGCACCGTTAGCACTCCTTCCTGTAATGCTGACTTCATCTCTGGGCTTGCTGATATGTATTTATTATGAAGATTGAAACTACAAGAGTAAATATCGATGTCTTGTCGTTTAAATTCAAGTGCAGAAGGGACTTTATCGATTGAAAAGGGAAATCCCATTCGTACGTCCAAACTAATGTATCGCTTGTTAATTTGAAACACCTTTAGAGCTGAAAAAAAGAAATAAGTATTGCAACTTACAAACAATCCATAATTTAGATTCATATAACAGTATAAGCATGTTCAGATTTGCAGCAGTGACTCGAGATAAAAGCGGATCATTGAGATGAATCCATGTGCAGTTCTGCAAAATCTACCCACAAAGAAGTACGTTGCGATTGACGTTAGCGGTTGGACGTATGTGATTGGACTACTGACAATAATGAACAGCGGATTAATTAAGTAAATGGTTTGAAAAGCGATATTATTTTAATGTTAATGCATCCACTTCGTCGGAGGTGAAAGTTTGTAGGTGAATTCATGGCTTTGTTAGGAATATGTTTCTGTGGGCTATAAATTTGTTTCATAGGTACAGGCTACAATTTCATATTATTTACGTGCTCTTTGTCGCTCGTGGCTCAAAGAATTTGCGCTCTTTTGTTATTAGAACTATACATATAAAGCGAAACCAAAGTATTTAATTTACATTACGCGATTGATGTTGACGTTGTGTACTCAAAAACACTGAAACATCTAATTGTAATCAGTTTTTGCCCAAACCGTGTAGCATGTACTGACTCTTCATTCAAAATAGGTGAAAACATATTTAACGCTGGCGGATAATTAAACTATTAACTAAATTATTAAGGTGACGTTTCATTGCAAAGATGACTTATCATTGAATGCTAAAATTCTCGCAAAAAATGCCGTAAGAGCACTTGGAAAAATAATTGCTCAGACTAGAGATATAAAGGAATTTTACATTAATACAGCTGAATTTTTCTCAATTCATTTGCTGTTCAAATTATGGATTACTGCTCGGGCGTGGACAAAACATCTATAGAAAATACCAAACAATAAAACAAAGTGCAGCATTGTACGATTAGATCATTTCTTGGTGTCCACATATTTCAACCCATACCTGCAATTACCTGTCATATTGTTTGGATTCGGGCAATATGATAGATCCTTACTCTGACCTTTTATTTGAATTACAATACATTGACATGTGTTTTTTGTTAACAAATAGGTTATGATGAAAATCATATATTAAAACACTAGTCTGATAATTTGAATGAGACAGATTAGGGTTACATAGGGATCTATCCATTAAAGATGATAGTTAAAAATGCTACGGATGCAGAACAGGCCCGTGTTTCTAAATGACAAAACAATCATAAAAGTGTTTTTGGATTACAGCCGTTGTATAGCCATTGTTAATGTAACTGGTGCAGTGAGGTTTAGGATCGAATTAAATGACAGCTTTATTTAAAGACAACCAGTAAGTCAGAAAACAACTAGCAAACAATGCATAATTGAAAATCATTAAAATGATTGGCCTTGGGAAGTTATGAAAGTTTATAAGTTGCGAATATTATTCCATTTCAAGAGCGACTTTAAAAATAAAACATATCTTGACCTCAGCCTTAAAGAACGAGCGATCGCTACTAGCACATTCGCGGTATTGTATCCTGCCATTCCGTATAGAAACCGGGCGGTATGTTGGTGAAGCGCCAGATCAGAGACTGTTGCAAACTGTGAAATTCTGGTAACATTGAATATGAGCAGCATTTTGTACTCAAGTGTTCTTTATATCCGGATAATATACTCGATAATATAAGTAAAGTTCTCTTGTGTGATCAAACTATCAACATGAGAGATAGAGATATGTTTCTTAACATTATAAGATATTACCCTAGGAGAATTGTGTTCTCGTTTTTCTGCAGATAAATAAAATGTTAACTTATTTACTTATAATTATGTATGGCATCAGAATGTAACGATTATTCTGCACAATAAAAATAAATACCAACTGGCTTATAAATTCAAATCATTGATAGTTAATCACACTCAGTTAAAGGTAAAACAATGAAATTTCAAATGTATGTTTGTTTTTTAGAAATAATATTGCAAACCTGCTAATTTTGCATTGAATGCAACTCCAGCAGAACAATTTTGATTACCAAATTCCGCACCAATAAGTCCAGCCGCCATTGTCCCATGACTGCAAAAATGAACACAAATATCATATATGTATGTTTGTATGTGCGCGCGTGCGAGCGTGTGCGCGTATGTATGTATGTATGTATGGAGATGTGCGTGCGTGCGTGTGTGTGTGTGCGCGTATGCACGTGTGTGAGAGAATAAAAAAATCAATTATGTTTTCTTTCCATTATATATATGACATTTTGTGTTCAATAAAGTATTATTTAATGAAGGAGGTTAAACATTGTAAATTGTGTAACTGATTATGCACTTTAAGAAAAAGTAAGAGATAGTGAGACAGACAAAATAAAAGATTTAACACCTTGTTACTTCCTCGGTTTCCATGTAGTCTCTAAAACGTTCAGGATTAACAAAGCTGTAATTTTTGTCCACAAAACTGTACGAAAGATTCAAATCCTGTAAATGGAAACAAAAGTATGCTGGCCTTGTGCTATTTTTGCAAAACCTTAATTACCGTCATAAAGGTGCTACAGATCACACGTTTAGATTGATAGATGCATTGATCTCTTCAAGAAATATGTTTAGCTTATTAAAGCAGGATCAAAGGTTTTGGCAAATAAACTATAATTATATGATTATTTGTGCTTTATTTAATTACAGTTTGAAACTTTGGTGCTTATGCATTTAATCAAAATCCAGTCTTTGTTGATAGAGCTTCATAACTGCATATAAATTTTGCACATATTCAACAGCTATACTTTTGTTTTGTACATGTTGTATACTTCTGGCATTTTTCTTGAAAAACAACTTACAATGTTTCGTTTTAAGTCCGGGTGGTCAACATCTACTCCAATATCTACAATAGCAACATTGACGCCAAGTCCTGTGTAGCCCAGTGACCATGCTTCCTGGATGTCCATTCCATAGTATGGCCAGCACTGCTTTTTCTAAAACAAAAGAGCAAAAGTTTTATCGTTGATACCGAGAACATCACTACAACATGTATAAAATACAATTGTTGTACTTTTCTCTACAATTAATCAATTTATCGATTATCAATATCTAAACACCTTCAATTATTTTTACAGGTTTCATAAGAGTCAAATGAAATTGTACTTAAAATCATTAACCGTGTGGTATAATTGTAAAATGTGAAATATCTGTACACTATCAACTTACTGAAATATAATGTAAGATATTTGAAAATAACTGGTAGGTAGCTTCAGTTTCGAAATGAGAGCTTAATAACAAAAAACACAAAGGAAACAACATAACACAAAACTTACGTTTTCGTACTTTATTGGTTTAAGAAGCCATCGTTCAAGCGATTGTTTTTCGCTACTGCGATTGCTCCACGTGTAATATTTAACAATGACTTTCTCCCGCCTTTCTGTATGTTCAATCTGTAAGAATATCGTAACTTGCATCATACACAAATTACTTCTGCTAAGAAATTTCTCTGGCAGAATGGTCGAGTGGTTAACGCTAAGGACTTGTAATGTTAGGATCCCTAGCTATGTGTGGTTCAAATCTCGTTAGGGACAAGCCGTTGTGCACTCGAGCAAGAAACTATACACTCATTGATCAGTACTGGCTGGTTCCAGAAACGGATTTGATAGTGTGTCCATAAGCTTTTAGCGTTTTACACAATGAATGTGAATAATGGGGACAAAATGGCGGGACAGGAGCAAAACAATGCCATTAAGAAAAAACAAAGCAAGGCAATCATAAAGATACATGACCCACTAGATGGTATGACAATGTATAATCCTATTCTAGATTCATAGAATTGCTGAAATTCCCGGCAGGACAGTTCTTTTAGGTCAATGGATTTTTTCTCCTCAACCATTCTTTGTTTTACTATAAAATTTCATCTTGGTCGTTGATTTATTTATATACACTGTATCATGATTTTATATGGTTTTACTTCAAACACTCTTGAAACCCATGTTTAATAAGATTTGTTATGTTTGAAATCTCTCGAATTCCGCAATGATTATAAACATGCAAATTGGATGCACGCCACGAGATGTATAATGTTTCATGTAAAATACTATATTTAACTCTCAAAACGAATTCCGAATACATAAGAAATACACCATTATAAAGACCCTATTTTCAATGTTATTTGTAAATTGCAAAAACATAAAAATATACATACAGTTAAATTTACAGGGTTTTTTTTCTTGTTAAGTTTTTTTTTTCTTTTTTTTTTATTATAATCTATGCCAATCCAAACTGTCCTATACGATATTTATTTAGTTGACAAAATATCAACGTCATATACACATTATTGATATACATATACCTTCGAATAAAACATTATAGGATCGAAAATCCAGTATCAGTAGTTGTTGAAGGAAAGTAAAAACAAGACACAGCGTCAAAATAAAAAGATGAATTATTAAGGCCGACTTTGGATAATTTATTATCTGTTTACATTAGCCCACTAAGCAAACACTTGATCGTATAATCGCCACTAAAAGGGGATATAGTTCTGATATCATATGGCAGCTTGCCAACTCGTATCAAAATAAACCTATAGCGTATTCATATATTCAAATACATATATTACTATAATTCTTAAATCATGAAATATAATATTATTACCTTATTAGCAAAATAACTCTTGAAACCTTCAATGTCAGCACGATTGCGCGCAGTGACCCCAAACAAGAATATATTTGACACAAGCTGCAATGAAAAAAAGATCGACAAGATGTATGCTGAAAAATTCTGAGTCACAGATATTGATCAAAATTACGTATTTATCTAATAAAATGTGTCGCAGTATCATCATTCATCGTTATCAAATATTGACACAATGAGTGTTTAATAACAAATAGCTTCAGTGTGTTTCATGAAACAGGCAAGCAACTTAATTTCACTATCAAACACCTGTCATATTTACAGATGAGATGAACACATCAATATTACATAAAAACCACGACTGATGTCACGGCAGCAATTTTACTTTTCCACGTAGAGCATGTTTAAATGCTACGTGGTCCAAATATTAATCACTTGACCTTCTGACAATTAGCCTTTAATTGGTTTAACTTGGTTAGCTATCCAGCAAATGGAAAGTCGTTCGATCTTTTGAGGTTGTACTTGGGTAATACAAAATAAACGTTGATTTATAGTTTGTTTTCGGACGCTCTTCCGACTAATGCGTACAGTGAAAGTAATAGAAAAATACAAAACAATGTCACCTGTCTTTTGAATGCAAGTCCGAACAGGTGAGATTCCGATTTCACCGAATTTATCCATTGTTTTTTAATCTGAACAATATAATCCTGTTTCCGTGGTTCAAAGTTCTTTGAATCAGTAGAAGCGAAACAGTAAATAAACAATATTAGATAATATGTAGTTTTCATTTTTTATTCTATAACACTGAAATTTTAAAATATCGGTTTCCCCTGATCTAAATCACGATATCATATCCCATAAATATAGTGAAGACACAAGTTATGACAGAACTACATAAGATATTCTGATAAGGTGCATTATTTAAGTAGGTAAACAATATGCAGTATTTTTACTTTTTTTTTTTCATCTTCCTTGTGTTACATAAGTTAAAACACTGATAATAAAACAATACTATCTGCTATCGATGTAAGCGTGTACAAGATATGAAACAAACATACAAATGTTTAAGTGAAAGAATATTAGTTGCGTAATTATATTACAAGGAACAGTAATAAACAAGTATATATTAATGTCCTCCCTTTATTCATTTCTCTTATTGCCAGTATGTAAAATTGTATCAGAGAAACATATTGTGAAGTTAGTTGCCAAAACCGGCTATTTTATTTAAGAAAAAGGGGAAAAAAGTTTGTATTGTCAGACAGACTGAATTTAATATTTTATCAGGGTGTTATTTTATGCCCTTTTTCGTGCATATAATTTCATCGTGGAAATGTGTAAAGGAATTTATTGCATGAACTTATTACCGTGTAGATATGAGATTTAATTCTATACTGCAAAATGAAAAATGTATGATATGTTTGTGTATACCCTCTTTATATTATTTTTAATTAATTTATTTATTTTTGTATTTATCATTTGCTGATTATGCTGAATGTATGCCTATTAGACAGAAAGTTTTATCTCGTTACTTCACATACTGAGTTTTTTTAACCGATAGCCACGGCGAACAGGAGTACTTTGCTGTCCTCAAACATATATCTTCAACAAATTAAAAAAAATAATGTGATAAAATTCAAGCTTTGAAGAAAAATATGTTATTATCAAAGATAATCGATTTTATAAAGCGAGTTTGGTTGTTATTTTTGAAATAGAATTAATAAATGTATTCAGTTTATGACAATTATATTTGTATAAATATAATACAATATGTTCTACTGTATTCCGTTTTTACTCATGTAGTTAATAGGTAGTTTATCCTATTACTTCGTTTTGTTGTCCAACTCTGGAAAAGAAAATGATAATTTCTAAATGTTTGTGCAAACATCATTTCAGTCATTCTTTCTATTAGTCCTTTTGTATTTAAAACAAAATTGTGATAATGTGTTGCACCTAAAACTCTTCTGCATTCGTAGAAAGGCAATGCCATTAATTAACTATAATGAACTGAAATTTGAAACAAGTGTGACCATATTTATCATCAAACGTAATTCTTGAAATAGAATATCTATAATTTATTATGTAGAATGGTATTATATTAATTGATAATGTGATGAATGTAAGCAAATTACCTTAACTCGCATATAGCAGTCCTAGAAGTAGTACATGCCACATCTGCCTATCTAAATTTAAGTAAATGGCCAAACATTGCACAGTCTTCACCTTCGAATGCATCCTGCTGCTCACTAGGTGCCCAGTCTAGATAAGGTGCTCCGGTATTTTCTCCGTCATTCAACCTCCAAATTCCCTCAACAAGTTCATCTGTCATCCCCAGTCAGTAGTCTATGTCAACTTTACATTCCAAATGATATATATATTAATTTGTAGTAAGTTGAATAAACTACTTTCCCTCTCCTCGTGATAACTTAGTATCTGTTCATTAAATATGTCATAAATATGTGTCAAGATAGACTGTATCATTAGGCTAGTTATTTGATTAGGCACCAATAACTACATTGTATCATAATTAATTTGAAAAAGTATTACATAAATTACAATAGCCATATGTATTGGAGTCTGTAAGGTCGATTTCAAAGTTGTTAACCTTTTAAGTGATCCGCCATGTAACCTTTAAGGAACATATCCTCTTCTCGAGTATCTACATGAACCAGTCCACTGTTGTCGTGTTGACGACAATATGCCTAGGATAGACAAAGTATAATATCAATGGCCCTTTTAAAATTTAAGGAGCCCTTAATTTGACATTCTACTTTTATTAAATTATATCTTTACGGTTTCAACGAAATTAGAATTCGTTTAGTAATAAAATAGAAGTCAGTAATCTTAGTATGAGAAGACTTTTCGTAATTAA
The DNA here is from genome assembly GCF_026571515.1 of Ruditapes philippinarum. Taxonomy (NCBI): domain Eukaryota; kingdom Metazoa; phylum Mollusca; class Bivalvia; order Venerida; family Veneridae; genus Ruditapes; species Ruditapes philippinarum. The sequence continues at coordinate 67,550 of NW_026856044.1, forward strand.
AATAACCTTTTGAAATAAATGTTATATACATGCATGTATTTCGTTTAGTAGTGCCAAAGAAAAAATCTCCAAAATAGTTTATAACATTAACGATATAATTAATTAAACGTAGCCTGAATCATAGTTTTCTTTTCTCCAATCCTTTTATCAGTAGTGCTTTGGAAGACAGCAAATACCACATGAAGATAATTGGCAAAATTAATTAAGGTATTGACCTCTGCCTCTGTAAAGTGCATATGTCCTGAACCAAACAGGTAACATGATCCATGAAAGGCTAGCCATCCATCTGGGCAATCGGTGGCCGATGTTATACCTAATCAAATAAGACACATTGAAAATATATATTGACCTGAATATCTATTGAAATTGCAATAAAGGCGGAAATGTGAACACAGTAGAAATGAATTTAGACATTAAAACTTGTAACGAAATAAAGAAATACTGAGAACGTGATGGGAAATATTGTTGTGCTATTCTATACAGTAGTCATGTTTACATATTGAAATTTAGTGACAAGAATTTTTTTGTTTAAATCAAATTTTTGCGATTAAAATCAGTATTCACTCAAAGAGTGAGAGTGCAAACTGTATTCAACTAGTTTTCATACTGGTGACATTGTTTTAAAAATACATTATAACGTTTCAAAATGTGACAATTTAACCAACGAGTCATTGATAACCAACCTGTTAGTACTACGAGTAAATTCTAAAAATAAAGTACACAGTTCTGAAGGCCTCATAGAATAATAGTGATCTATAAGTCAGCTCATGAACATTAAACGCGCCTTAGTAGTGCCCACTTGTATAATTATAGATAAATTATGGACTCATATGTGTGAGGTAAAATAGTCACAATTGGAACATATAATGTTCTATGGAACCGAAGCAAAAGGAAATACGATTACTTATGGTAGTAAATTAATTACATCATTTTTTTCCGTGACCCATATAAAAGTATTTGATAAATGAGAAGTTACATAATACAGACTTACTTATAGTACAATGTTGTAAATTAAGCAATTATATCAATTAATCTCTCCGTGATTTGTACCAAAGAAATTCATTAAAGAGAAGTCACATAAATAAGTAAAAGTAGCGTTTAAAATTGCTAATTACCAATTAGAAACAATACCAGTAATAAAAGCATTTCATTTAAAGTTTACTTTTCCTTAACGTTTATCCACGTATGTGTAGGTAAAATGTATAAAATCTATATAGTACAACGTTACATTGTTAAAAGCTGGAAAGTCTTGCGTGCACGTTTAGATAAGACAATAATTATGAGCCACTGTGAGGCTATATGTTTACACTAGCTAGCTACCAACAAAATGACATACTTTAGAATTGGAAAATCTTTGGGAGGGCAATGCTCAACAGATGTAAGACTTCTTTGTGATTACATGTCTACTTTTTATACTTCAATCTGAAAATATGACGAATGTATTTTAAGGGAGACATAACTGCAATTCATTCACAGGAAAGGCTGTGAAAAAGGCTTTGGATTTGTCCCCCTTTAACAGTTTCTTTTTTAACACTTCTCTTGTATTGCAGTTCGTGTTTGTTTTGTTTTTCATGTTTATGATGTATTTTTTGAGCATAAAAAGATAATACTCTAATAGGTACAAAAACTTCTGACAGTTGAGCAATGACACACCAGACAGACTTTCCTTTCCAAAACAACTACAAAAGTTTTTTCAAAGAAGGCAAAGTCTGTTCACTCATGGATACCGAATTTCGAAATGTTGATCATCTGCTTAACTAAACCAATCAATGGTGCAAATATGTTCATCACTTCATACAGTAACATATAACATAATCACTCAGTGAAAGCAATGCCATTGTTGACAAGTCTTTTTCCTTGACTATTGTGAGTTTAAAATATTACCCTTAATAACATGATCTCGCTCCATAGTATTTCATCTGTTTCCAAATATAAAAATGTCTATTTCTGATACCCACAGTTGGTCAGATGATGACGTCATACATGCAATGAATAACTTTCTGAGCAGTGAAGAATATATATACAAAGAAAATTGTCTGAAAATTTAAACTTAAACATTTTCAATGCTAATAGATTGTCAATCAACCCTTGTAATAAAGACTTGCTTGTTTGTTTTGTTTAATTGGGATTTAAGTCACACCGACACATTATAGGTCATATGGAGACGTTCCAGCTTCACTGGTAGAGGAAGACCTCAGGTGGCCTTCCGTGCATTATTTCAGGCACGAACGGGCACATGAGTAGAACCACAGACGTTCCGTAAGCTAGCTGAATAGCTTTCATACATGAAATAATCCAAGACCCTGTCGGGATTCGAACCTGCAGCGGTGAGGGGCAAGTCAACGGGCAAGTCAAGGGTTTGAAGTCAACGACCTTAACCACTCGGCCCCGGACGTATGTCTTTGCCAATAGTTTGAGTGAATTTTCAATCCTTCCTCATCCCGTCAGTCAAGAATAATCATTTGTTATGTCTAAAATTATTTTAAAATGATCAGCGTTGCAGAAAATCGCCCAAAAGATTGATATTTAATTTGATTCTGAGTAAATTGCTTCATTGTATAATAGTTTGAAGACATTTATATTTAATATGTGTCGGTCTCAAATCGTATACCCGTACATGCATAGTGCGTAAGCTGAATTGCAGGTATTAGTTACTAAATCCCCAGTTTGCGCGCTGTTTGTCAGGGACAAAATAGAGCAGGCTTGTGATTGGCTCATCTTTTTAGTGAATTACTTACGTGACGACAGGAGAAGAGATAACAAAAGAAAAGACTCAAAAGTCATACTCAGATGCTCTCGTAGTTGTAAAATACTTTTTTCTGGGGTTTCATTGTGTTGTGTTGTGTTGTGTTGTGTTGGACTTTCTTTAGGGAATCTGTTTTTCTCTATTTTATTGTCACATCCGTGTTATTTGTGCCGTGTGGCGGCTGTAAAAAGTCTCTCCGTACATATAATCAATGATGTTATATTTTCGATCCTTGAAGATTGTTCAGCACGACATTATTGTTGTGTATACATGTTATTTGGTACTTTTAGTTTCTTCTATTTGGCCATTTTCAACTTGGGTGGTTCCAGTATTCCTACTTGAATACTGTATAATCACCCTTAGGATATGTTGCCTGCTTTTTAAATTTGTCTTCTGACGTCTTATCTGTGATATGCAGGCTTCATAACCTCAGATCCCCTTTCAAAATTCCATGTTATTTAGTTCCGCCCATTGTTTTCTCGTTTAGGGCAAAAGCATTCTTTAACTTGGGGACAATACGCCGCTTTTCATGGAATGGCACTTCTGTGTCACATTTAAGGTTCCATGATAACCGCCGTATGAACACATCTGCGGATGTTTCTAAATTCAAAATTTCACCATTTTCGTGTTAAATGTTGAATTCTGCTAAAGCCGGTGCTAGGGGGCGTGGACGGTAAATTGCACTTTCCAGTACCGTCCATGAACAGGCTCAATCAAACCGAGTCTGCAACATTTTCAATTGTGTTGTGTTGGACTTTCTTTAGGGATTCTGTTTTTCTCTATTTTATTGTCACATCCGTGTTATTTGTGCCGTGTGGCGGCTGTAAAAAGTCTCCCCGTACATTTAATCAATGATGTTATATTTTCGATCCTTGAAGATTGTTCAGCACGACATTATTGTTGTGTATACATGTTATTTGGTACTTTTAGTTTCTTCTATTTGGCCATTTTCAACTTGGGTGGTTCCAGTATTCCTACTTGAATACTGTATAATCACCCTTAGGATATGTTGCCTGCTTTTTAAATTTGTCTTTTGACGTCTTATCTGTGATATGCAGGCTTCATAACCTCAGATCCCCTTTCAAAATTCCATTTTATTTAGTTCCGCCCATTGTTTTCTCGTTTAGGGCAAAAGCATTCTTTTACTTGGGGACCATACGCCGCTTTTCATGGAATGGCACTTCTGTGTCACATTGAAGGTTCCATGATAACCGCCGTATGAACACATCTGCGGATGTTTCTAAATTCAAAATTTCACCATTTTCGTGTTAAATGTTGAATTCTGCTAAAGCCGGTGCTAGGGGGCGTGGACGGTAACTTGCACTTTCCAGTACCGTCCATGAACAGGCTCAATCAAACTGAGTCTGCAGCATTTTCAATTGTGTTGTGTTGGACTTTCTTTAGGGATTCTGTTTTTCTCTATTTCATATTGCAACGACAGGGAACGAATGTATTTTTTTGCCTACGTCCCTTCGTTTAAATCAGATAGCCTCGTGTTTCGATGCTCTTTCTATTACTTTTTATTTGCAGGCTTCTCTATGTTCAGTGCTCCACTTGTACAGTGTTAAAATTAATTTTTTTATGTTTAAGGCTTTTTGATCCGCCTTTTACGCATAAATATACAAAAACAAAATCATTCTTTGTTGTGATTATTTAATTTCATTAAATTATAATGAGTTGTTAGTTAGATAGAAAAACGCATACAATAACAACTAGCCTCGTGTCCACTAACAAAAGATCGGGATCAGGATAAACTGATCCTGATCTCTTTGTTTTATTAAACTGAAATTCAAAAGTTATTTTCCCTAGAACTAAATGGTACGAGGGATGATCAAAAATTAACCGGACTGGGACTGTCAATTGAACAATTTTCATCATATCACTTATTGTTATATATCACACCTAATCGGAAAACAATATCTGTAAGCTGATACAATATCTAATCTGATATCGCAAGTAGCTTGTCCGGAACAGCGAATTTAAAAACCATGGTAACGCACACCCGGCGCAGTGCGTAAATTTGTGCTGACATCAGGCACTAAATGGTGCGTATATTTTACAATACGGCGCTTTTAGATTTTAAAATACGCCAAAACGTCATGAGCCATATCTTTGACGTTGTCAAAACACATGACTTCATTTAAACCATATTTATATTTGCAATCACAATTCAAACGTCACTTGTTAAAGAAAAACTCACGTTAAAAGTATATCGTCCGAACGTCTCGAAAATCGATCAATAAGAAAAGTTTGTCAAATGTAAGGCGAGAAACTGTTTAAATCGTAGAAAAAGATTATGGCTACCATCGGAAAAGATCCAAAAAGCCACAACATAGTTTTTGATTAGCATAAACGATTAAGAAAGGGTAATAGAGAAATGGAAAACAAGTAAGGGAGAGGCAATTAAGAAGAAAATTTCAAGGACGTTGGTGACGTCAATCGCCGAGACGTTAAAAAATGACAGTCGATTGACTGCAGAGATTGTCAACTATGTTCAACAGTAGCTAAGTGACGGTTCAGTCAACGCTGAGTTTTTTGAAATGATAATTGCTTATTTATTAATTACATATATCATTTTTTTGGTTTACAATTGTATAGATTATTTTTATTCTTTTTCGTAAGAGTCTAATGGAGAACTTGTGTCAATAATTTAACAGTCAGGGTTCAAAATCGATTATGCGTTTTATTTATTTTAAAATAATAGCAATTTTGTTCTTAGTTGTATTTTTTTTATTTTCTCGAATGTTTGTATGATACACTGTATCAATGAAAAAGACATAATATTGTTTATTGCATGTGCGATTTGTACAGAAGGAAATCACGGAAGTTTGCGTCATTAAAGGAGCACTTTATCATAATCCATTCTATTACAATACAATATGATACCAACTTGTACAGAGATATATATAGGCAGTCGATCCGCTGCCATAAACAACATAATTATGGAACACGTATTGGCCTACCACGTGAATGAGTAAAAAACTGCTCCGTTAAAGACAATACGCTTGTGACGTCGTTAACGTCAATTTTAAAGTTATACCGTGCGCCGCATTGCTTTACATGTGCATGCCAATAACAGCATAACTTTTTTATTTGTTAATATTTCTTATTGGTATTTTTTTGTATCATTTAGGGGATAGATTCCGATTTATGTTTCGTGTATTTTTATGTAAATGAATTTAACAGGCAAAAAGTGATCTACAAAGTCCGGTTAATTTTTGATCATCCCTCGTACATGAACAAAATATAAAAAAAACTGATTTGCGAAGAAACAAGCAGATATCGAGATGATATTTGCACCAACCAAAACAAGTAAATGATCGAATCAAAATAAGGATAAATTTTGTGATCAGGATAAATAATTTTCGCAACTGTAAAATACGCATACCTTGTTAAAAAACTATAACATTATTCTTAAATTTCAAACTCATGATATTTTGTATCAAAATCCATAAAATTGATATAATTGATTAACTCACTGAGAATAATTCATGGAGGATATGGGATTTTTTTGTTTTCAAATTTCATTCTGATCATAAAATCACGGGACAAATTGCATCAAATTAGTTTAAAGTGAAAGGTTATTGTAAAATGATAATACATAATAATAATAAAAATATTTGAAATGTTATTTAAAACGTTTTTACTCATTACACATTTATCATTTACCACTTTGAAGAAATTATGAATAGAAGGTAAAAGGACTAATGCCGTATCTTTTTTAATTTGTAGCTTATTCTTTAAAATGTAAATTATAACAATGATTTCATGTTGTCCCAGTTTAAATCAATTAATCTTCACTTTTTGAATTAAAGATTTATATCGTTATATTCTCATTATATCTATAAAATACAAACGCATTATTGGACAAATGCACTTTCATGTGTTATTAATAAGTACTGTAATATTATTTAGATTCATGTCATAAAAGTAATGTTAAGAAGCGGCTAAATTATGTATAAATATAGTTATAATGCTTATTTCAATTTTCATAAAAATTGTTCTCGCTATATACAATAAAGATATCTTTCAATGAGGCAATACCACAAGACATTTCCTCAGTGTGTTGTCGAAGAAAATGCTTGTTTAACTCTTGATTCTCATTCTGGAAATGAAAAATAATAATTATTTATCTTTCAGCAAATTAAATGCAAATTTCCGCTATTTGTCGGTAAATACAATTGTACAAATTACATTGTTTAGCAATAATTTCCTTACGATTTTACAAAACAATGTTGATGCATATAATAGACCAATAATGTTGATTTTATCTATCAAAAGTGTCTGTATATTTAAAATTAAACAATTATATCTTAATTTAGACATTACTTAAAGGCGTTAACTGGTAACCTGAGAAATTTGATTCTTCTGACAAAAGCTCAATAAAAACATGGAAATGACAAATTTGTTTGGGTCCTTTATTTGACATGTTTGAAACGTGAACGCAAATTATAAAATTAAAGTATACCTTTTCTCACACAAGGGAGTTGTTTTTCTATAGCAATGAATATCTGACCACCTATAACCATTAATCTGTTCAAACCAAACACAATCTTCATCTTTTGGATGAAGATGAGGTTCAGATGGACCCCAGTCAAAAAATGTCGCTTCCGTGCCTCTTTGTTGCCATATCCACTTTCCTGATGAATGTTCGGTCAGTCCTGACCAGTACGAGGTCTCTAAATATACACAAACATTATCATTCATTGACCACGCATTGTACCTATTTTTGGACTTATGTGTAAAACACGGGCAAAGTGATTTTATTTAAATTTACGTTAGAAACCGCATCTTGGCTTTTCAGGATTTTAATTTCGTGTTATGTGAGAAAACGAACAATCTTAAGAGGACCATGTCAACAATATTAAAAACTGCAAAACTACATACTTAGCTTGAAAGGCAACAATAATTTCTCACGATCCTAGCACCGGCTAAACTAGTCTCAAACATCAATATTGAAAGTGTTGGAGGAAATTATTCCAAATGACGAGGGAACTATAACAATTCAGTATGAGGCAACGTTGCCAGGCAGCATTTGCCACCCACTAGCTGAACCAAAAACTGAACCATGGTTAAAGTTCTTTATTACATTCACAATTATTTACTTTACGCTTGCCTGAGAATTTCGAAATTGATTCACGGTGTTTTGTTTTAAACAAAAATAAAATAATGCATCTACTGAGTATTAGTCAAACATAATACATTATGAGATAGCTTTATATACTTTTGCTGACATTTTGTTGCAACATGACTTCATTTTTAAATATTTAAAATAACGTTCGTGTAAATTATAATACCATTAAAAATGAAACTGTACTCACCATTCTGTACTCCTTCAATAGTTTTCATGAAACTTTTCAGAAAATCATTTTCTTCTTTTGTTTCCACGACAACCATATAAGAACCTCGTTCTGTGCAAAATAGCTGCAAAATATAAAGAAGGATTAATACACACAGTAAACAATGGTAAACAATGTTCAAGTAAACATATCGATTATACTGTATGAGCGTTTTTAATAAAAAAAAAAGGATTTATTTTTCACTCATTCTTTTTAAATAATCTGTAAGTAAAAAAAACGATATTCCTACGAAAACCGATTCTCAGAACGCTCAAACAACAATACAAAATTTCAAATACGATCCACGTTTAATTTATTTACCTTCGCTGCATTGAATGAAAGTTTTCCTGCACCAAATAGGTAACAATTATCATTGAAAGTCACCCAACCATTTGGACAGCCTACGTAAATTTTGATATCAGTTTAATTTTGGTATCCAAAAGGATATGAATTATAGATAAATACAAAAGTGATTACAGAATTAATGTCAAAATGTTTTAAAATAGTTTAAATAAATAAAGTTTTTTAATATGAATTTCAAAAGTTATTTCCTGCTTTAAATTTCCTTTCTTACTTTTGATCTATGCGAACTATAACACTGACAAAATTAGCAAAGAAAATACATATATAAAAAACAAAACTCACCAGCCCACTTCAATATCTTGTCTATTTTAGATTCCAATACTGCAAGCCGTACAAGAACATCGCTTTCACGTTCTTCGCTTGACTCTAAAAAACTTGTAGAATCATCGGAGCTTTCTTCTATGTTAATAACAACACTGTCTGAAGTGTGTAATAAAAACAGACTAAGGCCAGAAAATATGAAGATCATCCTGCTTGGTTGTAAACTTTCTATTAAATGGGAACAGAGCAAAAATTTACTCTATGCGTATTAGCGGTTGCAAATCACCGTTCGGATTGTTCTGCATGTCTTCTTTTTGACAAAAGACAAATGTTTTAAAAACTTTTTTTCAATGCAATAGAAAAGAAATTGCCGCTGGTGAATGAAACGTATTGTTTTAAAAGATAGCAATCCTTTTTCAAATGTACATTTATGTAAAAACAGGAAGTAAATTCATCATAAAACAATGGATTGTATAAGAAAATGTGAATATACACCTTCTTTTTAAACCACTTCGCCTCAAAAACTGTTGTAAAAAATTAAGTACAAACGCACTTCCTGGAGGGAACTTTACAAATTTAACATCAGCCTTTTTTTATTGATTAGTGCATAAGTACTTGAAAGCATTGTTTTATAAGACAAACTGTTGTCTGAAATCTTTTGCGAAATCGTCTATGAAATCTTACTTTTAAATAAACTGGTATGAAATATATTACATACAAAAGCATCATCCATGAATTACAAACAATTCGATTTCAATGTTTTTAATACTAGAATATAGTGGTCCGCTGTGAAGCTTTTGAGAAACATATTATCTTCTTTTGTATCGACATGAACCAATCCACTGTTGTCATGTTGACGACAAAACTTCATGTATATAATAACAATGCCCAGAGCTTACATATGTAGAATATAGCACTGACAACCAGACCTACATTACTGGTACTGGTACTGCAGTGATTTTGCAAGTAATGGTACTGATACTGAATAACTCTTGCAAAATGTTGCTACTACTGGTACTGGTACTGGATTAGAAAACCAAGTTATAAGAACTTAAGAAATTACATTACATGAAAATTTAACTTTGAAGTTTGTATAAATTTTTGTTGTAGTGTGTTTTTGAAACTGTTAAAAGAAATCATTTATAAAAAGAGATTCATCATAAAGGATTAATTAAACAGAGAGAGGGGAGAGGGTTGTGAAACATCTCAAAATTGCCAACAATCACTATTTTGATTTTTTCCTTCCAAACTGATTTCAAAGTACAGAAAATTCTCAATGGATTGAGATAGAGGCAAAGGTGTATCAGCGTAAGTTTCACGTTACCTTCTGCTCAACCTGAGGCCAATTTAGCCTCTCACAGGTCCAAAATCTTCTTAGCGATAAGGTTGCCACTCTTCAAACCCCTAAACAGAAGGGGACGCATCCCCCTCTGACAACCCCCCCCCCCTGAATGTTTCTGATAGGGGGCGGCGTCGAAAAAAGCGATCACTTTTTCTGACAATATTTCTCAACAAAACATGTACAGGACATTTTTCACTATTTGATGCCTAAAATTGGGGGGGGGGGGTCGAAAGTTTTGTGTATATATGAGGTAAAGTGTTAACAGAAAATGATGAAAAATTTTGGCATTAACCATAATCGAGTTGTTTCATGTCAAAACATGGCCTTTAACTTAATTATGAAGAAAAATGTTCTTTGTTGGCATTTTTTATTTCTTTCATTAAAGTTGTAAAAATGCAATGTTAACATCTGCATCTGTAGAGAGGGTGTTTCAGTGGCTGGAAATATAGCTACTATGAATGACAAAACATTCCAAATTGTTAAATGATCAAATGTAATCAACGAACATCACTTCACTAAAGTGTGCACATAATAAATGGAAATACTTGTTCAAAAACGTATAATACATAATGTGTTGTTTTTTGTTGTTTTTTATTTGACAATGTGTATTTATTCAAACTATGATGAATATGTAATAGTACTGGTACTGATACTTAATTACTACTTTAAAATAGTGCTGGTACTGCAGTATCGAGCTAAAATCTAGTACTGGTACTGGTAATAGTACTGCATAACTTGGCAAGTACTGGTACTTTAGTATTACACCCTTAGTACTGTTGCAACCCTGCTGACAACTGGACCTCTATAACAATTACATGACCCTGAAATCAGAATATATCTTAAAATGCTTCTTCAAATAAACTTTAACGCTTAAAGCTTAAAAAATTAACATGTAGCATCACCTTTTGGTCCACTACAAAAGATAAAGGAATCATGCCACTAGGACCAAAATTAGCCCCTTCTTCGTTGTTATTTAGTGTACATAGACATGTACAGTGTAGAGTGTATTTCTTTAAGCTGCTCAATGTAAGAATTTTAATGTTTTAAGGCCTCAGTGGAGCTCCTTTTAATAATAAACTTAATTAACATTTTAGAAGAGACACATTCGCTGTCAGTTAGTATGTTTACATTTTCATTTTGTAATTTAACAAACAATTGCCAAATTGCTAAGTATTCAATAAGTTTTTCCGACAGTCTATAGATATCATTTTGATTTATTTGGTACTAAAAACCCTACATTTGATAAATGGCTAAAATAATGCTTATATTTAAATCGCGTTGACTATCTTTGAATAATAATAATTTGCCATATCAATTTTACTGTTCTTTTTTTTCTTAGACAGTACTTGATGAATCAATAAATCTATCTTTGTTGAACACACACAGATGATATGAGATTTTATTTCCGTTATAAACATGTCATACTTTTCAATGAGTTGATAACGATAAAACAGTACTTGACAGCATTTGGCCATACTTATGTTTTCTAGTTATAAATTATGTCTTTTTACCAACATAAAAATCAAAATATGTAACATGAAAACAATAAACAATGATCGCAGTAGGTGTTATTAAATTTCTGTAAGATGACTTGACTTCTATAACTTCATCAATATTTTTCCTATACAAACATTACTGTTACTGCGATATTAACATTACATAAGCTGCGGTATAAATATCATAACTGTGGTTATGTGGTTGTAACATTTTGCATTCGGCCTAAGAGGGTGATTGATAGTGTATAAAATGTGTCCAGTTAACTTTCTCGACTTTCTCAACGACTGCGGTTGCCCACTTGTTATGAATTTATTCTCATTTTTAGATCGTCAGTAACAATACGCTGCACAGTGCAATACGAGAGAGAGTGTTGTTCTGCAATACCTCGCACCGTGTTCCCGAAATAATGCTGCAGTCATGCAGTTGATTTCGCGCAAAAATAAATGTGCATTTATTTTTACAGCACACCAATGTGTGTTTGTGAAATCACAATTATTATTCATATACCTGATAAAGAAATTAAAAATAAGTGTTATTAAATAGCGTGTTAAACAAAAGACATTATGTTTGAGAAGGGCATTCTGCGAATTAATCAGTTAGCACTCGTATCTATATGAAACTGTAGGATACTCGTTCTGTTCGAAATTTGTTGCCAACAATATTTGCAAGATATTAGGCATTCTGAGATATATATAACATGTGACCAAATTGGTCTCATCCTGGTTATATTCTCTCGTAAGCAAAAATTATAATGCATTTAAATCCGCAAGGCCGCTTCACAGTCTAGCTACATATACTTGTACTACTACATGCATATCATTAGATAAGGTGTGTCATACATCTATTTCATGCTTAAAAAGAAATGATCATGTAATCTGTATAAGCAACGGACGTTAATAATTTTATATTCCGGTTAACGGCTTATCTGACTTCGTATTTTGGGGAAAAGTGTAAGAAACTGTGTAAGAAAATGTTAAAAAAACGCAATCTGTTGCGCTAATCAAGTCTTACTGCTCTGAATTTCATATAAATCTAAATAATTTTGTCATGTAGAAAAATCTAATATTTTAGTTTAATTATATCACGTAAAAACCTAAGAAAACAACTACAAAAAAGTTATCCATGGCACTTTTGTACTTTTGTGTTTAACGTTGCGACAACATTGTATAGATCATATGGCGACATTGGAGGAATACATCAGATACCTTTCATAACATTAAATCAGACACAAGCGGGCACCTGAGTAGAACCACCGACTTTCCATAAGCTATCTGGATAGCTTTTTTCTCATATGATTAATCAGAAGAAGCTAGTGCGCTCGAACCTACAGAGATGAGAGGCAATTGGTTTGAAATCACGGCCACGGACGCCTCTACTTAACAGCAAGAGAACTCCAACGATGGAATTTCTTAAAACCTAACTCCTCGCTTTCAAAAAAAATTAAAGTTGAATTCAAACACACATGTCATTATTAACAAAGTCAATGTTGTCTCACTATCAAATCAACAAATGCACAGACGACATGTCAATAATTAACACGCTGATAATACTACAAAAAATGTTTTCGTTTTGAAAGTATTTCGTTTAGGAAAATTATTCATCATCAGTTTCAGGAACACCTTGAAAGACGTTTTCCAGCACTACTTATCCAATGTAGCCAAGTCTAACAAAGTGTGTTCATAACAGAAGTATGCGTCTGCACATTATTTAGCAGATTCATCATAGTCAGTCTTTTTTTAAAATTCTGATTTAGCAGCAGGAATTACATGAGTGAAAATATTCAAGAGTGACAATTTTTAGAGCCGGTAAAGCACCTGTCAGAGGCAATCTCGTATGTAAAATCAATGCCTGTTATTTAAAATGGCAACAATATAATTCATTTAATTTTAAGCAGGATATAATTTTGATTCAAATGTGAAGGCATTTGGCAAAAGTTTTGTGCATTTGAATATTATGGAATTTAAACAATAGGCGATGAATTTCTCTTACTATTCTTAGGTTAGTGTGATTGAGACGCCAAATTTCAAATGAAAGAGGTGGGCCGATAATATATCGAGTTCTTGTGTCTCTTATTGTCTTGGGACTAGAATTATAAACTATTTCTGATTGGTGTTTTCCCTTCCTCCTTTTGAAAGAAAATCGGCAAACCTAACAAAAAATGAATGGCATGCGAAAGCAAATCTTTTTAATAAATACCTCACGTGATATGGCTTCTTATATTTCACAGATTAAAATGTACAAGAAAGAAACACCATCTACCCATTTAATACGGTACTTAAATCAATTCACTTATGCTCATGTTTGCGCATTCTATTTAACATTTCATGTTTGAAAAATGTTGGTATAATTTTTTAACCAATTGAAACAAAGATATGAAATATGGATTTGATATGTAGTAGCACACATTTTGCTGATACTTTAAAAATAATGGAATAATATTCTTTTTTATTTTCTCTTTGTGTAGATTAACAAAATTGAAAGGCTATAAGTGTAATTGACAATGTAGCTGTTTTTCAAATAGTGCGTGGCAGCATAAGAATAATATTACCTCTTGATACAATATTTAAGTAAGTTACTTATTTTGGAATGAGATCCCAAAACGCACGTAAGTGATATTTCATGAACGCAAAGTCGATGCAACAAGAATTAAATTAATTTCATGAAAGCGAATTTATTACTTCATACAAAATGAGTGAAATTTACCAGGAATAGCGTGATTTATGTGTCATTTAATCAGGAGAACATAATCAAGAGGATTTAGAACATTGTATTGAGACATTTGAGAAATTCATACAGGATCAAAGTAAACTAAAATGCATAAGAGAGGCCGAATCATGGTGGTTTGACAAAGTTATATCTACTGCAGAAGGTCTGATGTTAGTTTTAGAAAATATATTTTCAGTTAACATTGTTGCAAGTATTTTCTACTAAGCCGTCTTTAATATAACATCTAAACTGCTAAGAAGTGACATTTTAAACGACCTAGTAGAATATAACTTGTTCCCAGATCTGAAGAAAGCCGTTCACACACTGCAAAAGATCTTAAGTAATTCTTGTCGGCATTTACAATGATATATTACGAAATGCCAGCAACTTATCAGAAAGAAATGAAATTGCTGATGACATAGTAAGTCACTTCAATATTCATACTGCGGGAACGTCTGAGGGCAGTGATCGAGATCATCTTACAGATTCAATGATGGTAAAGATAGAGTGGTACTGTTTTGTGTATTTGATGATGGAATTTATTATCTTCTAGCTATTAAACTTAAGAACATATGTAATGAGAGTTCATCAGGTTTATCAGATGTTCTTGTAAGTCGCAAAAGCGAAGATAAAGAATTGTGGTCGTTTTTGTACAATCCGAACGCAAATACTTTGAAATTGTTGTTTTTGAAGTACACATTCGAAAAGAAATGGTCTCTAGTGAATATATTTTTACAAAGTAGAGGTTTATTGGTTGACAACTTCGCTAGGCATGACATCCATCAGCGCGTTTTTTCAGATTGTAAAAGCTGATAACCGAAGAATAAGGCTTTACTTACACGACTGTTTTTCCTTCTTCTGCATGCGAGCACATAGAAACACCATGGTCAGGAAAACATATTTAAAGATAGAATGCCAAGATATTGGGAGAAGTACACTTTCGTTGTTCACAACACATCGCTTTCTGGTATCGAAACACGCCTGGACACGATATACATGACATATTCACGACTCTTTAAAAGAATCTAAAAATACATGACATATCCACGACTCTTTAAAAGAATCTTAACACACATGACATATTCATGACTCTTTGAAAGAATCTAAAAATGACATATTTACAGCTCTTTAAAAGAACGACTCTTTAAAAGAATTTAAAGATACATGACATAGATACGACACTAAGATATTGACCAAATAATTTTTTAAACACACGTGAGAAAGATTTGACTCTTGACTATTGGCCAAAAAAACCTATATTCACAAATTTCATAAAAGGAAATCATGTCAAAAGATATTGACATTTGATAGTGGTCATGTATATAGTTTCATTTGCATGTCTTCATATGTTTTGAAGATTGACATTTAATGCTTAATTGTAACCAAACATGTTTAAGTTCACTTAAAGTTCCCAAATTGATGACTGTGTCCGCTATTCTAATTTCATTTGAACATGTACATAGAGATTCGTAAATATACAGATACTATCAGACATTTATTTAAAATTCTAACACTATCGGAAATCTTTTCTATATAAACAAAGAAGGCCCGAAGCGTGCAGTATTCTACAACAATGCACTCGCCGTTCTTATTATCTCCCAGTGCATTTTCACATTGTGAAGATAATAAGAACGGGCGCCAATTTGTTTGAAAAATCTGATAAATAAAAACATTTTTTGTCGAATTTTGTTGTGAAAACTATCTAGAATGAAAGAAACTGGTCTAACTAAGAAAATGAATCCGAACACCAATATCTGTTATTCAGTCGTTAACGCTGTACAGACGTTTAAAGTATTGTTTACGTGACGTCACAATGTAGCGCCAAACAGCACGTGCAAAACAATCAAATCAAGTACGCTATTTTAATGTCGCAAACGAGTAAAATTTTACATTTATTTCACTTTTAATAATATTTATTTCGCTTGAAAAATTATAGAGTGAAATAAAATAAACAACAGTTTTATCAACGTTTTCAAAATGCGTTATTCTCAAAATGTTTCTACACACGGAAGATTTAACGACAGTTTTTTTTTCATACCACTGTAACAGCCTTTAAAGGACGTTTCTATTGGAAACTATGAGGCGAAAACAAATTTAATCACCACACATAAAGTCCAACATTATAATAATAATTATATTTTTTCTAGACGTGTTAGAATGGAAATTGGAAATAGATATAAATTCTTTGTGCATTATTCTATAATAATGCACGTTTTTCGTTCAAATGCTTTGTAATTAATCACTAAGGTCTATCGGCCTTCGTAATTATATAACTACGCATTTGAACTCAATCCGTGCATTATTCTACAACAATCCACTCAGAATCGATATCTATTTCCTAAATATTTTGACAAACCGCAGCTTAAGTACTTCAGGTGTTACAATCACAAATCATGGCAAAACAAACTGCATGTACAACATAACACGGTTTCATGAATATTTTTATTCATTTGATACTACAACAATTAAGTGAAAAATGAGATTCTGTCCTTCACATTATCACGGAGTTGAATAGTGTATGCATATCTGTGACATTATGTACACACAAAAAATAACAACGTAATATGCGGAGAATATAATATTCAACATAAATCTACTGGGTAATAAATGTAATATACGCCTAAACCAGTTGCATGTAAATTACATCAAATACTGTTTTCTATGAAAATTAAAATTGAAATTTCTCCCATACAAAAGGAATATAAAATGAATAACTGATATTCATTTCCTAAGTCCCTTTTATAAAACACTCGTTTTCAAAACTTTCTCAGTCAAAAGCTATTGTACATGTATATAAACATACAAAGAAATTATATAACAAGGAAATGCTTAAATCACTGCGTGGTTGTATCTTCCCTTTGGTTTGCGAGGCTCAAATATTTAAAGCGTTGAAGCATTGTCATGAAGCAGTGAATGCTACGCAATATCAGTGTGTGTCTGACAAGAAATTTCTAAAGGTTTTGATTTTCAATTTCCCATTTGTAAAGCTTTATGGTTTTGTCTCCCAATTTAAACAACAACTGTCTCCATACTGTCCAGTTTGACTCTATCAGCATCGAGCAAAGGTCAGACGGTTTTTGTTCCATTGCAGAAATACTCATGTTTATAGCTTCATCTTTCACGGTGATATGCTGTGCTTCACCAAGGCCTTGTCTTGCATCCACCAATGCCTGGACGTAGTCACATTTTCTTGTCGCGCTGAAAACATTGTAAATAGGTGTTAAGAACGGAGAAAATGTTAGTAAATTGTAGCTGGAAAGTAGACGGGCGAGTCTTCCGTTTCCATCACCAAATGGATGTAATGAAAGGAAACAAAACAGAAACAGACTTGAACATTTAAAATACATTTTTGCTCTTTCTTCATCTGAAATATTTTTCTGTCTTATGCTTTCAATTATTTCATTCACTTTATCAACTAAAGTCTGGATAGCTTGTTCAGCTACAGCTACATTTTCAAATTTAGGGTATTCGTGTGTTTTCCCGTTAAATTCAGCTGTTCTTGGGTACGTACTAAAATTACCGGGAGGTGTACCTTCATGCATGATGTCTTCCATCAGAATGTTATGTGTATGCTTTATCAAAGACTCAACTTCTATGAAACCTTTACTATCATGCTTTCCAGAAAAAAAATCAATTTCTTTATTTGGAGTATTGGCTTCAGCCATATCATCTATTGATTTTTTAAGCTCATCTTTTATATGCTTGTAGGCAAGGTACAAATTAGTGGTCTCCTTCGTACTTTTGGTTGGCGTTTTACCCGTTTCCTGTATCTTGTCATGGATACTACCAATTTCGTCAAAATCTAAACTTGGTAGTTCAAGTGAATTATGTCTTTGATACGACCCTTCAGATTTATTTTGAAGCAGCTGTTCAACACGTGTCGACATGGCACCATTTATTTCTTTATCAATATCTTCCATAATTGATTCCGTCAAAGTTTCTTCTTGTACTCCAATACCTTCTTTCTTTCTGTATAGTGCATAAAAATCTAACAAGTAACCATCTGTGAAATTTTCCTTTCTTTTAGCTTCTGTTGAATTCCCTTTAGTCGCTCATAGGTTTCCTTTATAAATAACTATATCTTTTAGCATCTCAGAAATAGTTGGTGCCTCTGTGGTCCTCGTTTCTAGTCGCCATTTCGGTATTTCTGTTGGTTCAAATGCAAGGAAATGTTCCACATTGCCTGATGACCATATGCATTGACCTGTAAAACAGTTCTTATCGATACAGATATCAGGTATATTACAGATTTATACATTCTATCGAAGTGCATAGTGATGAAAATATGGTGGCTGATTTTTTTCATTCGTGTTTTTCGCCCCGCGACCCCGCCAAGCGAAAAGTCGGGAATTAACAAGTTAAAATGGCGGGGGCGCTAAGGAAAACACGTTAATAAGCGGGGCGCGGGGCAAATTTTTATAAATAAAACTTCACCCCGCGGAGGCGCGGAGCGAGATTTAAAGGAGTTAAACGGCGGGAATGCGGAGCGAAAACACGCTAATAAGCGTCCCCGCTTATCAGCGTGTTTTCGCCTCGCGTCCCCGCCATTTTAACTTGTTCATTCTCTACTTTTCGCTTGGCGGGGTCGAATCAGTTTTACGCTTAGATGTCTGCGAAGTGCGCCATTTTCCTTAGGCAGTAGTATTTATATTGAAATAAATTTGATCTTTTGTCAATTTAAAGCTATTACATTGGTATATCTAAGTTACCAAATATCCTGAAATATTGACAGATGGAGTCAGTTAATTAGTTCATTTTACAAAAAGAAAATATCAGTAACTTTCTATATATGAGAATAATATGTTATATAGCACGTACGGAAGGTAAAACTGGCTATACCAAAATGCACTGAAAAAGAATAAAGTTAAAACAAATACTCTATTCCTTCCTTCATTACAATAATGTCTATTGATAATCACATCATATATTATAAGGTCCCAGAATATCCAAATGATATGACATTTTTTGTTTGTTTATAACATAGTGTCAATAAAATGCTGCAGTAGAAATACTTGCAAATAAAATGAGAGAATATGCAATAAATATTTTAGGTGAAATTATCCTACATAAATATTTCTATTAAAGCTCAATGGATTAAGATTAAATATTTAAATACATCTGCTTCAATAACATCATATCTGATCACGGTTTAAATCTAAAGCCGAGGTCTGGTGTATGCGAAAGTTATTTTTATGTTTTATCACGAAACATATCTAATGTACAAATATACATTTAATCATATATCATACTACAAAGTTACGAAAGGGTAATTTTCTCATTCAATTTTTACAATGTATGCACAAATGCATTATACATGTATACAAGGGTGCCATAGTCACAAAATACGCCCGTTTACGAAAGCTTTAGATGGAGATGGGGGCAATATGGATAAGTGTTATCTAGCAAGCAAGTTTTTATCCTTAGCACTGTGTTGTTAAATGAACCTTAAAACAAATCAGTAGGGAAGATATGCACAGGATGTGTGACCTTGACCTTGGTCGCAGGGACCTGAATTTTATGCACGACACTCAGCCTTACAATGATGAACATTTGTGCCAAATTATATTGAAATCCCTCTATGCATGTAGAAGTTTTGCTCCAGATAAGCGTTTTGCTATGAGCTCTAACTGTGACCTTCACCTTTGACCTAGAGACTTGGTTCATGTGCAGGGCACTACGTCTCATGGTGGTGAACAATTCTATAAAGTAACGTTAAAATTCCTCCATGCATGTAGAAAATATGCTCCGGACAACATGTGGATATTTAATCATCTCCAGTGACCTTGACCTTGCAAATATTAACCTAAATTAAATGTGTCACACCTGTAGTCATAATAGTTACCATTTGTGCTACAATCCATCAATAAATGATGACTAAATGGTCCCTATACACATCTGCAAATGTTATCTGAACTTTGACCTCTATGTGTAACCTTGACTTTGGTCGCAGGGATCTGAATTTTGCGTGCGACACTCAGCCTCACAATGGTGAACATTTTTGCCAAGTTATATTAAAATCCTTCTATGAATGTAGAAGTTTTGCTCCAGACAAGCGTTTTCAATGAGCTCTAAGTGTGACCTTGACCTTTGACCTGGAGACCTGGATCATGCATGGAGCAATACATATCATGGTGGTGAACATTTCCATAAAGTATTATAAAAATTCTTCCATACATGTAGGAGATATGCTCCAGACAAAATCTGGATATTTCACCATCTTTAGTGACCTTGACCTTGCATATATTGACCTAAAGTACATGTGTCATAGCCGTAGTCATGATAATGACCATTTGTGTTACAATCCCTCAATAAATGAAGATTAAATCGTCCCTATACACATCTTCATATTTTTATCTAAACTTTGACCTCTATGTGTGGCCTTGACCTTGGCTGCAGGGACCTGAATTTTGTGCGCGACACTCCGCCTCACAATGGTGTACATTTGTGACAAGTTATATTGAAATCCCTCTATGCATGTGGAAGTTTTGCTCCGGACAAGCGTTTTTCAATGAACTCTAAGTGTGACCTTGACCTTTGACCTAGAGACCTAGTTCATGTGCGTGACATGGCTTCTCATAATGGTGAACATTACTTTGAAAATTTCGTTAAAATCCCTCCATGCGTGTAGGAGATATGCTCCGGACAAAATCTGGATATTTCATCATCTTTAGTGACCTTGACCTTGTATATATTGACCTAAAATTATATGTATCACAGCCATAGTCTTGATAATGACCATTTGTGTTACAATCCCTCAATAAATGATGACTAAATGGTCCATATACACATCTTCATATTTTTTATCTGAACTTTGACCTCTATGTGTGACCTTGACCTTGGCCGCAAGGACCTGAATCTTGCGCGCGACACTCCGCCTCACAATGGTGAACATTTGTGCCAAGTAATATTGAAATCCCTCTATACATGTGGAAGTTTTGCTCCGGACAAGCGGTTTTCAATGAGCTCTAAGTGTGACCTTGACCTTTGACCTAAAGACCTGGTTCATGTGCGCGACACTGCTCCTCATAGTGGTGAACATTTCTATGAAGTTTCATTATAATCCCTCCATACATGTAGGAGATATGCTCCGGACAAAAACTGGATATTTCATCATTTAGTGACCTTGACCTTGTATATATTGACATATATTATATGTACCACAGCCATAGTCTTGCTAATGACCATTTGTGTTACAATCCCTCAATAAATGATGACTAAATGGTCCATATATACATCTTCATATTTTTATCTGAACTTTGACCTCTATGTGTGACCTTGACCTTGGCCGCAAGGACCCGAATCTTGCGCGCGACACTCCGCCTCACAATGGTGAACATTTGTGCCAAGTAATATTGAAATCCCTCTATACATGTGGAAGTTTTGCTCCGGACAAGCATTTTTCAATGAACTCTAAGTGTGACCTTGACCTTTGACCTAGAGACCTGGTTCATGTGCGCGACACTGCTCCTCATAGTGGTGAACATTTCTATGAAGTTTCATTAAAATCCCTCAATACATGTAGGAGATATGCTCCGGACAAAATCTGGATATTTCATCATCTTTAGTGACCTTGACCTTGTACATATTGACCTAAATTATATGAATCACAGCTATAGTCTTGATAATGACCATTTATGTTACAATCCCTCAATAAATGATGACTAAATGGTCCATATTACACATCTTCATATTTTTATCTGAACTTTGACCTCTATGTGTGACCTTGACCTTGGCTGCAAGGACCTGAATCTTGCGCGCGACACTCCCGCCTCACAATGGTGAACATTTGTGCCAAGTAATATTGAAATCCCTCTATACATGTGGAAGTTTTGCTCCGGACAAGCATTTTTCAATGAGCTCTAAGTGTGACCTTGACCTTTGACCTAGAGACCTGGTTCATGTGCGGGACACTGCTCCTTATAGTGGTGAACATTTCTATGAAGTTTCATCAAAATCCCTCCATACATGTAGGAGATATGCTCCGGACAAAATTGGACGCCGCCCGCCCGCCAGGGGCGTTCCCATAATACATCCCGTTTTTCAAACGGGCGTATAATAAGTGATTTCGCACATATAACCCCAAAAACATTTGTAATTTATTTTGTCAGTAAAATCTTCCTTGAAGTCAACGAGGAATATAACGTGACCTTTGCCAAACGTTTTATTCATCATTAATGTATGAATGCAATTTTAAATACCATAATAAATTGAACTATTCAATAAAATCATTAAAATTTTATGTATACTTCATTATTACATACGATAAATTCATTAGTCATTTTAGTGTAATAACAGTTTCGCGTAAACGTCGGTACCGTCTTTTGTCTAAGGTTCTGAATGACCGGGTCACGTGAATCGGTGGGAAGATGCAATCTCTTCTCTGGCAGCGTGTTTTTTCTCCCTGTACCCGCCGTTTATTTCTTAAATCTCGCGAGACAAAGTTTAATTTATTAAACCTTTCCCCGAACCCGGCTTATTAGCTTGTTTTCGCTCCGTGCCCCAATCACTTAACTTGTTAATTCACGATTTTCCGCTTGGCGGGGTCGAGAGGCGAAAACACAAATGCACAAAGTAGCCACCGTATAAAATAGTTAAAATTGAAATTATAAACTAAAGGTCGTTCAATACGGCCTGGTTTAATGTAATTCTTTATGTACAGAACAAGTAAATATAAGTTATCTGCTGTATTAGCATAGCTATGAATTTTGGACTTGTTTTATTGAGAATTTCGAAACATTTCCAAATGTGTTTATACGACAATCATCATGATAACTTAAAGGTATCACTTTTGTGCCTTTCAAAAATAAATTTTTTACAAAAAATTCAATAATTCTCACTTTCTTTTTCTCCGTTTCTGAGGCGGGGCCTTTTGGATTCAGATCTGTCCTGAAAATATAAGGTCAACTTGTTGCACATCGTGTGAAGTAATTGTCACACTTGATGATATGTATTTATATATATATATATATAATTGATTTTTTTAAATGCAGATTTAAAGCTGCACGCGCTCCAGATGAGCCAAAATGTTTCAAGAAAATCAATATTGAGAAAAATGTACTAAAATTTTAAGTAAAGTAAAAACATTCAAGATCCAAGTTATATTTTTCTTGCTATATGCGGTTTAAGAATGATTTTGCAATATTTTATTACCATATTTCTACTGCGTAACTAATGCAGTAAGGGATTTTTCCATATGTTGACCACTTTTTTGGTAATTTTCTTGGATTGTAAGTTCTTATTGCAAAATGCAAATTACTTTATTTGTTCACCTAATAATATTTTACTTTTAAATACATTTTTTCATGAAAATTAACATGAGTCAGGAGGCGTGCTGCTTTAATGCAGCTCAATTTAGAAAATTATAAAAGGTATAATACATATGATTCGAAATATTATTGATTAAAACGTATTCAAATAACGTTAAGTCTTAATACTGTAAAGGGCACGAAAAATTATTTCTGCTCTTAATTTCAGCCTTATAACATGTAAAATAATATGTCCCATGATTTGAAATAAAGTTTAGATACTGCCGCCGCAAATGCAGACATCTACATGTACATAAAATTATAATGTTTACAAATTTTGAACATAACCGGTACCTCGTATTCATTTCTTTGTTGATCATTCCCATTATCATTTGGTGTTCTTCTTCTGGTACGTCCATCCATTCTGACTTTCACCACGTCCACTACAATTATAACAAAATGTTTTTATATCAACAAAGGAAATAATTAAGAATTTGTTAGACCGAAGGTAATCAGTATTGGTCTCTTGAGTAAAGGAAAATAAAGATAAATAATTCCGCGAAGAGGAACCTTTTTCTAACAAAGGCTATGATTTTTCCACTACAAGAATTGCATTTCTTAGCCTTTTACTTTCAAAACTGAAAAGAATGACTCCACTGCCGGACAAATTAGCATTCTTTGCATATGACAAGAACATTGTTCAAACTCTTTCTTTTGCTTCTGTAGTACAACCTAACCCCTTAATGACATTTTTTACTTTTCTTATTTAAATTAAAGTCATCCACCTATGAATCAATTTTATTTTATTAAATCAAACTCTTAGCATTCAATCTGTATAAAACATGTTTTCAAAACTGAAAAGAATGACTCCACTGCCGGACAAATTAGCACACCTTCTTTGCATATGACATGAAAATCGTTCAAACCCTTTTTGACTTCTGTAGTACAACCCTAACCCCTTAATGACCTTTTTTTACTTTTCTAATTTAAATTAAAGTCACCCACCTATGAATCAATTTTATTTTATTAAATCAAAATCTTAGCAAGATAATTTTCATTCAATCTGTATAAAACATTATAGAAAAGTGACTTGAAACCCATAACTGTCATTTTGATAACTAAATGAAATTATCTAATTATATTTTGTGGAACCATATAAAATCAAAGAAACATTTTGAAAAAGGGATTTTCAAAGTGTTCGTCATTATGTAGGCATATTTAATGGTAAAAAGAACACACACCATAGCGGCCATATCTTTGATAAATCAAATATTTAAAAATATATTGTTACATGGTCTTTGAGAAAGGATATCAAATTCAAATAGACAGCTTTTCTGAATACAGGTATTAACAGACTATGTCCCCTAGTAGCAATTGTTATCAAAATAATTTGTACAACATTGGTAGATGGTCCCCTTGTGACAATTTCTCTGAAATAGTGTGGACATTTATTAATTCGACAAGAAGCACTGTGCTAAACAGAATAAACGGCAAGTTTACTTCATTTAAATGAACTTTAACACGATATGATAAAAAAAATATTTACACGTTGGACAAAAAAAACGGAATAATTTTTGTTTATAGTAATTCAAAAATGTATTTAGGTATTTTATATTAAACCTTTTCAAAATTCATGAATATAAGTGAGTAATAAATATAATCGTTACAAACATGCAAGTGGTTAAAATTCCGCTAAACATGTTTCAAATTTCCCCTCATGCTGACTCATGCAAATCAAGTAGTATTGAGTGTTTTGTCGTTGTATACAACCACAAGGAAAAATGTGTTTCATATCTCATAAGTGCATACTGTTATCGTTTGGGTAAAAACAGTTTTCCCATGAAAAAACAAGAGGTTTATTTTTATCGGGGAAAACAATTTAGTGCTGAACTACATGTATGTATTTCAATAATTTTATCTTGGAAGGTATTTCTTCCCCGAGAGTTATAGACGCCTTGCAAAATGTAAGGTCAATGTCAGGTCACTCATGTTGGCAGAAAGCTGCTACTGATAAGCCTCCAGAACAGGTTTAAAGAGAAGTTATTACTTTAAATGTTAAAATAAGCAGTTGTTATTAGCAAAATATAGCTTCAGAAATTTGTGAATTATTTGATGCTTTTTTTTGGTTTATTTGAGGTTCGTTTTATGTAAAAATTAAGGATATAACTTAGAATAAAATAGTTAAAGGTAAACAAACTTATGAAATATCAAAATGAAATATTCTAATGAAATATTTTTCATAAAATTCAAAAATGATAACATTGATATTTCCATCTCACAGTCAGCTCTCAACATAAAATAGTTCTTTTATTGAAAACAGAAAAACTGTGCTTTAACAGAATAAAATGTTGCAGAACAAACTATTACGCTACTATTTTAAAAAGTTTTTTAACAAAACAAAACATATTTATTTCATAAAGGCATTCTTATTCAAATTTACGGATGCTCAAATAGGCAAAACACAGAAAATACTATGTCATTACTTAGATTCCTAAATACGTATTGTGGAGAAGGGATGCATGGACAAAAGCTATTAAAAATAAGACCAAGATAATTAAAGCCGTGGCAACAAACAAATAATTCTTTGCATGCATGTTACGTTTTTATAATGTGACAAATTGTTTTGCTTCATGATTTTTACCATGTTTCATAACATAAATGATTATTAAGTACTAGTAACTGTTGGGTCTAATAATTTCTCCAGTCCACATAGTTAATTAATTGTTAGCAAAAAATTGAAGTTTAGCCTTAATTTTATGAACAGGCTTTTCTGCAGAAGTCGAAATATTTTAAATGACTAGGTTATGCATTTCAGAGTCAAATAATATCTGTATAATTTGGATAGATGTTCCACAAATATATGTTTTAAGCCAGTCAGTTGTTTTCATTTTTTTCTATATTCTTTATATTTATATTCTTATATTTTTTATAATATTGGTAGTTTTAAATTGTAGTTTTGAAACTGAGTTTATGCCTGAGGTTAAAAATAAATTAAAGATGCTTTAAAATAAATCAATGACAATTTAGGTTGCATTGTTTTGATCATATTTTTTATTTATCAGGTAAGCCTTTAACGTATGTTATTTATACACTGCCTCTTGCTTGCAAACACTTGTCAGTTTCTCATAATAGAACTGGCTGCACATGTCGAAACACTGGTACATAATAATAATAATAATAATAATAATAATAATAATAATAATATTATTATTATTATTATTATTATTATTAACAAGCAAATTCGTTGAATTTATATCCCCCGCCGAGTACTGGTTATTATTAACACAATAATTGAAGACATAAGGCTTTATTTATATATTAATCATGGCATAAACAGTAATATTCTTTGAACTTGATAAATATTCAGGGCAATAACAGAGCCATAACTTTGTGTTAAATAGTAAAATCTGGAAATGCCAATGAGATGTATAAACTACATTACTAATCAAGGGCCATAAATCTGAGTTATAAGTATCTGACTGGAACAAGGCGACTATATGCACATCTCCTCTTAGTATCTGAATTCCAGCCAGTAGTAGCAGAGAAGTAGCGAAGAAACAAATATTTTTCTATATGAATACTGCATAAGTAATCAAGGGTCATAACTCTAAGTTAAAGTGTCTGACCCGAACAAGCCGACGATATGCGCATCTCCTCTTGGTATTGAAGGTTCCCATAAAGTTTCGTTGAATTCCAGCCAGTAGTTGCAGAGAAGAAGTGCGGAAACGATTTTTATTCTATATGCATACTACATAACTAATCAAGGGCCATAACTATGAGTTAAAGGGTCTGACCGGAACATGCCGACGATATGCGCATCTCCTCTTGGTATTGAAGGTTCCCATAAAGTTTCGTTGAATTCCAGCCAGTAGTTGCAGAGAAGTAGTGCAGAAACGATTTTTTACTCTATATGCATACTACATAACTAATAAAGGGCCATAACTCTGAGTTTAAGGGTCTGACCAGAACAAGCCGACGATATGTGCATCTCCTCTTGATATTGATGATTCCCATAAAGTTTCGTTGAATTCCAGCCAAGTAGTTGCAGAGAACTACTCCGGAAACGATTTTTACTCTATATGCATACTACATAACTAATAAAGGGCCATAACTCTGAGTTAAAGGGTCGGACCGGAACAAGCCGGCGATATGCGCATCTCCTCTTGATATTGATGATTCCCATAAAGTTTGGATGAATTCCAGCCAGTAGTTGTAGAGAACTACTCCGGAAACGAAATTCGGACGGACGGATGGACGGACGGACAACGCCAAAACTATATCCCCCTCCCGATTCCATCGGCGGGGGATAATAATAATAATAATAATAATGATGATGATGACTTTATTTAAAGGGGCAACATAGTTTAGCAACTTCAGGCTTCCTTTTGAGTCTCTATCAAAATGTACATATAGTTAACAGTTCAAACAAATGATTTATATAAAAATACATATTGTTTATATGATATTAAATGATTTTGCATATATTCAGGGAGATGAGTATTTAGGGATTTATATACTTAAATGGCATTTTTATAATTTACTCTCAGAGATTTTATAAATACAGTTTAATTCAGAAAATAGCTTATCAATGGGCGCATTGAATGCCAGTATCTGTCGTTTATCCAAGATTTTTATAGTGTCCAATAATGATGGAAAGAAGTGTTTGGTCTGCAGAAATGGATAGTTTATCAAAGAAAACAAAATTAAATATACAGACATAAAATATAAAGACAAGGTCATTTTTTGAGCATGTGTACACTCTTTTCCATGAACTTAGCCTATTAGCAGACAGCTTTATGCCTCCAGAGATAACCTGTGGCCTGTAATGATATGCATCGTTCTATTTTTAGTAATTTTTAAAGGGGTCTATTTATAATGCGCCAGAGACGTTCGTTTCTGTACATGTAGAAGATTGGGAAACGAATACTCCACTTTAATAATTTACTTTTAGGGGTATATAGGGGTTTCTTAGTTTATGTATTCTGACAATTATATGAAACGATTTATCTAAAGATAACATATTTAACCTTAGAAGCTGAATGGGTTTGTATTAAAACCAAATTCACCTTAATATATTCAATTATTTTTGTTGGTTTCGTTTTCTTAATATTCTGTTATCGAATTTGATAAGTGGCTACATTTTTTTTTTCGTTGTTTTTATAGGAGGGTCTTTTTTCCGTTTCCTATCATATCGTTGGTCGGTTAGCAACATAAATTCATTGTGGACTATATTAATTAGATTAGATTCTTTTATCCTTGATATTTCAAAAATATTATAAAATTAATTATCATAAAATATACTTATTAACTTATTTCTTGGAATGAATTGTCTTTTAATTCGTTCGCTGCAGGATAGTAAAATATAAATTTATAAAAAAAAAACAAGTTAACATTAAAAATTGTTCTTTATTGCATGTAATCCATTATTACTGACCTTTTAATTTAAGAAATAAAGTTGAAAATCAAATAAAAAGTATTTTATCTTTGTATAATCTGGATCAACACGTCGTTAGATACCCACTGCCGAACCGTTAACATTTATCAGATTACATGTAGGTATCCGACGATGGGATCAAGGGTACTTAAGAAATCTACATATTTTTATAATGTGTAGTCCTGCAAAAACAAAGGGAAACTAAACAATTAGAAACCTTATGACATAATAACAATTTATTTCCTTCTAGTTCACAATGAATTGGATGTACATGTGCTTCAAAATGGCGCAATCATTACAGTGGGCGCTAGGGGAGTGGTAAAATGCAGTACAGCCGCAAGCCAAAAATATGTGATACAGCCAATTAGTAATATAACAGAAGTAATATTTAGAAAATAAGATATACATTAAAACAAACCTGATTCATAAACTTTTCCAGATAACAATAACAATAGTTTATTTCAACACTTTTTCAACTTGCCAAGTTTAACACTTTGCTTCCTGATCTATCACTGAGCTTTATTTAGTTTATCTGGTAAATACAGCTTGACTCAATAAACTAAACATAGAAACCAAACGTCATTGGTCGATTTTGAAACATAGCAGAGCTGTTTACACTGGAAAACGGTCGATAGCGCGTGATCATTGCATTTTGCAATGTTAAACAAAACTAGCGTCCTAGTTTATCAAAAACAGAGTAAAACAAAGGCGGAGTTCAGATTTTGTTTCGATTTTTCTGGGCCCTGTTTGAGCTTGGAAAATTTATTTATTACCTTAAAACTTTGGCATAAACGTTGGTTCATTACATAGTTTCCTATGCTTAAACGGTCGTTTTCAAAATGTTATAGAAAAGATAAATTTGAAATCTACAGCGTTACTACATATATGATCAACGTACATTTATACATGTATGTTTTATACACAAGTATATCAGCCAACAACAAGTATATATAGTGTTTAACTGACAAATATCTTTTAGTTTCCAGACAAGACACAACGTACAAAAAGCGAATTATTATTGTACTTAAACTTTAAAAATAAATTATACACATTTAGTACATTTTATACACATGAAAGTAATTGCTATACCCAAAACATTATAATATTGTTCTGTAAAAGTTGTAAAACAATTTTATATGTTATATTTAAATAGGACAATTTTTGACTTTTATCATTTTGTTGATAAAAATGTTTTACTTACACTTATTAAATTCAAACTTAGATTAGTTTCTCCACAGATATTTGGCCTTTAAATTTTGAATTTCACATAAAACCCCTAGCATGGTTTTAAGCTATTTGCCAATATATAATATAATGTATAACCACAAAAAGGATTTATCATTCAATTGTAATCTACTTTGTACACGTTATTATACTTTAACTTTTGCCTGTCTTGTCAACGTTTTATTAAAGATCAATGTGATGTTGCAGGGAATGTTGATAGATCTTTTGTAGGGAAAAATTGCTTCAACATATTTAATTTGGTTGATTTTTTTTCTATACATGCCTGATATAGCTTCAGATTGAGAGACATTATGTATCCTATAATCATGCCATAGTTATTATTTTCCTTTACTTCACACTGTAAAGTACTGGATGTACATTTGTATAAAAAAAGTAATCTTTAAAGTAAAATAATAAAGCATTTATCATGTGCCCTTTCGTTTCATTTTACTTACATGATTCTAAGGCCCTGTCTACACCTATCCAAGTCTTGAATGCAAGTATCATATTCTCTTGTATTGGACAGTGTAGACACCCTACTTGAATGGTTTTTAAAGAGAAATTATGTGACATCCATGAAATTAATTTCTTGCAAGAAAAGTAGAAAAGGTTCTATTTTTCTACAAGTTTTTGGCTGTCAAGACACTGATAACACTAGTTTGACACAGTTTGGTTCCTTGAAGAAGGAAGAATAGTAAAATAAGTTTCCAATGTTTAACGTTTTTAGCAAAATGGTTTTATACATGAGAAAAATAATGAATAATCATGATAACAAAATGTAATTAAAAAATAATGAAAAGTTTAAATTTAATAAATGAAAGAACTGAAAGAACAATTTAAATATTTACTATATACATTTTAATATAAGGGATAAATTATTAGATGAAAGTGATAATCAACAAAATATGAAATGAACATTTTTAATAAACATAAGAATAAAATGAAAAAAAAACTAAGATAAAGAATTGTTGTCGTTTTTGTACAAGCCGAACGCAAATACTTTGAAATTGTTTTTGAAGTACACATTCGAAAAGAGAATACATTTCTACAAAGTAGAGGTTTATTGGTTGACAACTTCGCTAGGCGTGACGTCCATGACGGCGTATTTCAAATTGTAAATTCCGATGACCCAAGCATAAGGCTTTCCATACACGACTGTTTTTCTTCTTCTGCATGCAAGCACATGGAAACACCAGAGGATGGAAACATGTTCCAAGATAGAATGCCAAGAAAATGGAGGAGAAGTACACATTCGTTGTTTACAACATAAAAGCTATCTTGTATCGAGACACGCCTGGACACGTGCGGTTTGGGACACACCTGGAAGTAACAATGAAAACGTTGACTGGCGGTTAGTAAAGGTAAAAAGAGAAGACGACTCAGATTGTTTTGTCATTGTTGCGAAGTCAACTGAAAACAGTTGTATATATTATGATGATACGGGCCGTGTGTATGACAAAGCTTACGATCCTTCAGACGTTCGTTGTTACTGGAGACTACAGCCTGTTGATAGAACGATGTATGATATGCATGTATTAAGAACGATGGTCCAAGCATTTTTTAGAAAGAATGCACATTAGAATGATTTTACCAAGCATATCGGTGATATAAATGTACATGGATAACAACAACCGTTTTGATTCATTTTATTCCTCCAAAAGATATCTTCAGCCTTCCTGAAAACAAACAGCAGTCACACGTTGCTATGTAACACAGCAAATGCGCTTAAAATATTCGTAATGTCATGACGCATGCGATAACAGGACATTGGCCAAATCTTTTGTGGTTTGTGTTTTACTTTGTTTCTTTCTTCACTTTTCAAAAGACTTAACATATATTTTTCTCATCTTTAGGTAAATATTTATTGCAGAATGTTATTGAAATCTAATAGAATATGTCTAATTTAATTAAGAAATCCCTATGACTGGTCAAATTATTGCCCTTTTCTCAAAAGCTTTAAGGAGCTGGGGAAGGATGTTGGAATATTTAATTATCCCTCATGTTAATAATCTGTGTGTACTTAAAATATGTTTATTTTACATTTCCAAAGAGATTTATGTTTATTTTACATTTTCAACGAGATTGGTCTTATCTGTGTGTACTGACAAGATGTTTATTTTAGATTTAGACTTTTAATCAACTGAATTGCCTTTGTGTACTGTAAACTGAATGACAGGACCCTGGGTTGTAAGACCGATGACATACTTTAACTTCTTTGCACTCATTGTCATCTTTTAATTTTTGTTCTGAACCCTTTGTGTGAGTTTAAAATCATGAAACTAGTGATATACGACGGATCAACATTGTTATTTGAAAACTATCAAATTTCTCAATGTATCTGTCTGCTTAACAGCCAGTAATTGGCTGAAGTCCATCTTGCTCATTTCATACTACGTCTAATCAGCTCCTTGTAAGATGCCAACTATTCCGTGGCAACTATTTCTTTCACTCTAACAATTGATAGTAGACTTCAATATTCTTACCGACGGTCGTGTTGTGCATCTGATGTTGAAACTACTAGTATATAACATTTTATGCAAATGACGTTACTGACCCCCTCCTCCCCCTTCCATGCAACGATTTCTAAAACCAACAATGTACTCTACAATTTGTATAACAATATACTGGCGGACACTATTTAGGACCAGACGCAACTTATGTGATTTTTTAATACATGTATCTACGTTGTTTTTACTGTTTAAATTGGAAGCATAGAAATAAATGTATGTAATCTCTCCTAAATGCTTATTTTATTTTGTGATTTATGGATAATTCAGCAAGATAATATTTAAGGTGTATTCGCATTAGAACAACCATAGTTATTATTTTAACAAAGTGACATTAGTCCACTTTTTTCCTTGTCGCGATGAGCTTAAATGGCTATACATTTAAGAATTTTAGATAAAATTGTAGTTATTAACCAATTATAGATGATGAAACATGATCAGGATAAAACGTTAGAACTGCTTGAAATATAAAAATAACGATTGCCAAAAATGATTCGTTCCGTAAGATAGTTATAGAATTTTAGAGTCACTAGGTTTACACTTAAATTATACTATAAAATGAAAACAATTATGACAA
This sequence comes from Ruditapes philippinarum, assembly GCF_026571515.1. NCBI lineage: Eukaryota > Metazoa > Mollusca > Bivalvia > Venerida > Veneridae > Ruditapes > Ruditapes philippinarum. The sequence continues at coordinate 100,791 of NW_026856044.1, forward strand.
AAACATCTAAAATTATTTTGTCAGAGGTTAAAATAAACTAACTTTTAAATATGACTTAATTCGAAATTCAGTTTATATTTACGCTGTTTATCCGTAAGCGAATTCTTATTATAACATTTTTAGGAGAAGAGAGAAAAAGAGAAAAAAATGGTATAACAGCTTTCATATGAAGGATCAAAATGTAACCTACGGAATAAAACAGAATGAAAATTAAAATTTACAATAATTACAACAAATGACGATCTAAAAAAGAATGCATTTGAGACAACAATTTGAAACGGGCATCTCCAGCAAGCCCAGTCGGTTTTAATTTTGACTCCTATTATATTAAAAATGAACTAAACCTTTTCTTGCACACGGATGTTGTTTCCCTATTGCAATGCACATCTGCCCACTTATAACCCTTAAACTGCTCAGACCATACACAGCGTTCATTTTTCGGAAGGATAAGGCTCAGAAGGCCTCCAATCAACGAAGGTAGCCCCGGTACCTCTTTTTTGCCATATCCACTTTCCTGTTCATGGATTTTCCGTCAGTCCTAAACAGTACGAGGTATCTACAATTACACATAAGATGATTTGGTAGACTTATACAATATTTAAGTTGATGATAGTCAAGAGAGTATTTGATGGTTAGTGTGTGCAGATAAATTCTCAAATTTATGTTTAATACTTGTGTATGTTATTGCCACCTGGCAATTCGTCTAGACAAGTGGATGTAAATGAATTTTATTACTCTTTGCTAACTAGTGTTTATATGTATCAAACTTATGGTCCAATTATAATTTTTGGTGACTTTAATTGCAGAATTGGCGAAATGAATGACTATATTACTGGTATTGATGATGTTATTGAGAGAAATACTATTGATTTCACAAGCAACTTAAATGATGAAAACCTAATAGATTTAATTGACAGTAACACATGTGTTTTAAATGGGAGAAATTTTGTAAAAAATGGTTTTACATCCGTATCAGTTAAAGGTTGTTCTGTTGTTGACTGGTGTATTATACAGCAAGAATATTTACAAATGTTTACAGAATTTAGTGTAATAAGGAGTACTGAACTGATGTCAAGAGTAACTTTCAAAGATAATTTTCTGCCCAGTTCAATTACATTGACTTGGATCTTTAACATTCCTGGAAACCATGAAAGGTGTAACAATAAAAGTGATTTTTTACAGTCTGCTACTCCTCATTATACTAAATTTGATCTAAATACTAGTAATATACCTGATACACATACACTTTTATATTCTGATGATGTCATCAAATTGTTACATGATAAAGTAAGTGCTCTTGAACAAAGTGATAGACAGCAAACAGATGTTAATAATGCATATAAAGATATTTGCAATATTATTAAAGGTGATATGTATGATAAATGAGTCATAAAACTGTCTATGTTGGTACCTCGAATAAGAAAAGAAAGGTTGGAAAACCTTGGTGGAGTGATACTCTCACTAAACTATGGAACTCCCAGTGCCAGACTGAAAATAACTGACTCAAATGCGCAGACCAAGTATTGAAAAGTCATTTGAAAATAGCTTTTGTGCAGACTCAAAAATGTTTTAACAGTGGAGTTCAGAAAAGTAAACGAGCTCACTGGGTTTCTTTCCAGACTGAATTGTTAAATGACTGTATTTCAGACCAACAGGGATTTTGAAAGACCATTGGTCAGGTGGGGTATCGCTCAAACTAGGACAACGTCCATCCCAATGGAAGTAGTTTGTATTGATGGGTCGATCTCCAAATATGTTAATGTTGTTCTTAGTAAACGGAAATCTGCTTTTAGTAGTCTATTTTTAACAAGAAGTACAGAAAATCAAAGTTATAGTGAAAATTTGCAAGATCAAGATGTTAATGTTAACATTGACTGTACTACCTTAAATGAATACATATCTATATTCGAGGTTCAGAAGGCTGTTTAAAAGGCCAAGGCCAAGTTGGGTAAGTAAATCATGTGGTATTGATACTATCCCTGCTGATATTTTAAAGAATGATAATTGTACTTGTTATAATACCGGTATTATATCATCTGAGTGGGGAAAGGTCATTCTGACCCCAATTCCTAAGTTTAGTAATGCTGATCGACGGGATCCATTATCATATAGAGAAATTGCACTATCCTGTTCCGTGTACAAAATTTATTGTAGCATTTTGAATGATAGATTATCCTCATGGTTTGACAGATATAACATCCTAGTCGATGGATTTAGGAAACAAAGAAGTACTGTAGACCACTTGTCGTCACTCACAAGACAGATGTTAGTTTTTAAACCCATGGAAATAGATAATAACTTTGTTATTATCAATAACCAGGAAAAAATATTTTTGTTCTCTCCAACCAGGATATTGTAAGGGAAACTGCCAAAACCTGTTGCGTATTTTAAAAAAGAGAAATAATTTGTTATATAAATAACATTTATCTGACAGTATTTTTGTTGTTTTAGTAATACTTCCTTGTTAATTACTTTGTGTTATTTTATGTGTAACTTTCAATAACATTTTTTCATGTTCTAGTTAACTACATTGTAACTCTTATGGCAGACGAAAGTATCTTTGTGAATTAATTTTAGTTTACTCTGATTAAAGTTAGACCCATATTTTAAACTATCTTTCAGATAACAGAACATTTTGTCATAGATTTGAGTTGTCAAGGTTTTATAAGACATATGTAGATTAATATATTAGCAAGGGTATTTTAGCTTTTAACTGTTGATATTTAGATAACGTTTAAGTAGCACGAAAAGAGAGGTAACTCTTCAGTACATATTGGAAGTATTTGCAATATGGGCTGAGGAGTCGTCTCCCCTGTAACAATGTAGACGTCTTTTAAATAGATCTTACCAGAATGACCATACAGGCAATAATTTATTTTATGATTTTATGTTTTACAATTTGTAATTGAAATGTTGTAAATGTTATGTATGGATGAGACTTTAATAAAGATTATATATATCTGGTTATTAATTGACCATTATTATCTTCATCTTATTTCTAATTTGATGTATGACAAAATCTGCTAAATTATTTCAGAACTCTATGTACCTCTTCCCGGATCATATCATAGGAAAGAAACATGTCGTTAAACAAATAGGCTCTCAAAATGACACCTCGATAGACCTTCCAATTATATTAACATTCCTTTATATTCACATTTATTGACAATTTTCAAATTTCATCGCGGTGTTTAGTTAAGTTAAAACAATGCATAATGAATAGTTAAATTAAGTCGAAAAATAAAACATAATTCAAAAATTTCACATTTGCAACTTCAAAAACATGTTTTTCATAAAAAAGTAATTTGCGATTACTTGTATTACTAAGATAATTAAAAGGCGGATTTTACTTAACATTATACGTGAGAGTGTATGCTATATACGTGTTTTGTATTACTATTTGTATATGTTTCAATTCTGTTTCTTATAAACGACATACACCAATGTTTCTTGTACTATTCAATATATAACTATTTTGTACTCCTTCTATAGATTTCATGAATTCCTTCAGGAAATCATTTTCTTCTTTTGTTTCACGACAAGCATATATGAATCTCGTTATTCGCAGAATAACTAAAATCATAAAAGATTTATCCTTAATACACATATTGTATCATTGAAGTATGTTGTATGTTTAAGTGACATGAATTATTAACAGAGGGTACAACGATACTCAGACAACTTTCCTACAAATGGATATCAATATTTTCGGTACTTATGTGAATGATAAAACTATCAGATGAAAGTTTATTAATTAATACCATCAGGTCCGTTTTGCTCCGAACTATATGTAAAAGCAACTTAAATTGAAATACCTAAGATGTTAATGTTACCTTTGCGTCGTTGAATGAAAGTTTGTTTGGACCAAACAAATAGCAGAGGTCATTGAAAGTCACTCAACCATTTGGACACCCTACCTAAATTGAAGTAAGCATCATGATTTCAAAAAAGATATACGTTGTTAAAATATAGAAATTGATAAACAATTATAATAACGAGTTTGCAGTCATTGTTACACTTCAATAAGCTGTCTATTTTAGATTCAATTCCGCTAATTGTACAAGAACATCGCCTTCACGTTCCTCGTCGGACTCCGAAGAACTTGTAGAATCATCTGAGCTTTCGTCTATATTAATAACAACACTGCATGAAGTGTGTCAAGACAAAGCAAAGACAATAAGGAATGAAAATGGGAAAGTCATCCTCGTTGATTGCTAGTAGATATAAAGTTCTGCGGTTAACAATTCGGCTTGTTCTAAATCTAAGTGTCTTTTGTTTGAAAAGGACAGGTGCTTTTTTTTTTAAATATTTGCGACACTTGAATTGAAAAGAAAGGATGTTTGGTGAAAAATGTACATTTTTTGAAGATGACAACTTTTTCAAAATAATTATTTGTTTAAAAACAGGAAATAAATTCATCAAAGAAAACTTGTTTACCATGAATAAGTGCGCAAATACCTTCTATTCAAATGAACACATCAAAAAGAGTTTCAAAATATCATTTTTTTTAAACGCACAATATGAAGGGGAATTTACAAAGTTGATGTTTTTATCTTTAAAAATGATAAAATAATAATATGTGTACTTAAGCATAACTTCACACAAAGGAAACGAGTTGCGATTAGTTGTTTGTGTTGTTAAGTTGTAGCTGTTAAATTAGAATTAATTGAAACATTTTTTCTACCATATAGTCATATGAATGCATGGTTATGAACAAAAATTATAAGAGTTCTACATTTGCTTTCCATTACTAGAAAAAGTCATAGATTTTCAACCAAGGAGCACGTCAATGGGTCACATGTAAAGTCCTAAAATATATGTCAAACTTTGATATTTCATATACAATTCATAATAAAATAACTTTCTTTTAAGAAAGTGACAATTTTATTCAGCCATTGTTTTATTATTATTATCATCATTATTATTATCATTTATTTTATTAGTATCATCATTATTATTATCATGATTATTATTAAATATACATATTTGTAAATATGATACAATTCTACTGAGAATATCATTGATATATATGTTAAAGCAAATGTAACTGTATATGATATTTGAATATAGGCAGAAAACTTGTTTTATGGGTTGCGGAGTAGTTCCCATTAAGGTCTGAAATGAATGACTTCATATGATTGTTATATTCTACATTCTTGTTTTGTTTTGTTGGTTCAGTGCTCCAGTTAACGAGAATAAGATTAAGAAAGTGAAATACATTTTCAAACGATTCAGTTTTAAAATTTACAAAAATTATTTGCGCTCACATCCAAAAGTTCCTTTTCTTAATCTAGGCAAGTTTACTGCAAAAACTTCAATGCAAATATTTAATTGTATATTTAAAAAATGATTCATGTGTCGATGTATTACAGAAGCCAGACGAGTGTATTCACTGAACCTGCTACGTGACCCAAGGTATAAACAAGGCGGGGATGAATAATGCAAAATTTCATTTCAGTGTATACTAGCATTTAGAAATTTACATATCGTGACGACATGAAAAGTATGGATATGAGACAAAACAGAATGAGTTATCTTATTTTTAATCTGGGATTTGATCAGATAACCTCGTGCGTTGATGCTCTTTGATGCTCTTTCTATTATGTAGGCTTACATAAAGATAAGAAACAAAAGAACACCGTCATCATTGATATACAATTTCACATATTTGTCTTATTTGTATCACTTCAAATGCATGTATATATGCATGTACAGCCATGGGATATTGCACTGTTATATCTGTTAAAAAAACAATTACAAAGTTAAAATTAATTATTGAACGCATTAAATGGAAAATTCTATGATATGGATTTCTTTAGCTGTTTTTTTCATTTTATTGCCATTTTCATATCAAAAGCTTTATTTCATAACAAAAAATAAAGATATAAAACAATTCGTTTAATACCGTTTTAAAGTAAATGAAACAAGATTTTGGGGGCATGCATTTTAAAACAAATAAAAAGTTTAATCCACTATGACAACAAACTGACAAATCAAAAATGAATGACACGGAAATGATGAAAATATGAACACAATGAATGTATTTTTATTTAGAAACAAGTCATTCGTCTATACGTTTGAATGGTCTACGTGCAATTATTTGCAAATACCTGTACATGTTTATGTACCGTATGTGGTAATGTGTTTTTTGATGTTATTTTTCTTGTTATTTCTTTTTTTGTTTTTATTTATTTTTATCTTTTTGCTGTTTTTTTTTTTTTTTTTTTGCTGTTTTTTTTTTTGTATTTTGATTTAAAAAGGCGAGTCCACAAGGCGGAAAATTCGTGGCCGTTGCTTCGTCTAAAACAAAAACCCGACGCAAGAAACGATAATGCTATTTTCGGGGGCTTTATTCCAATACTTTATTATGTATTATCATCTAAGACAAAGCCCTGATTATAGCCACAGACACAGCCTAGCACCTAGCTTTACCAGTCCCTGCCAAATGTCAATAAAATAACTTTTAACACTTCAACATATATGGGGCATCTATCTTAATCATAAAACTTGTTTTAAAACAATTTTTCAGACGAATACAAAATCACATTTACCTTCAATTCTTTAAATTATAAGATAACGATTGAAGAGCTTCTTGCTTAAGTTTGCGCCGTTCTTTAAATGTCTGAGCCGAGCATCCTTCTCGTATTTCATGTACAAGACGCAAGTGTACTTTCGATACCAACACAATGCTTTGGTTGTTATTCGTGAATTAAATAAAATAACAAAAACGGCGTTTTTCCAATGCTACATTCATGACGTTAGCTTTTGGGAATTTGACAATGGTGTGTAAAAGCGATTAATATGCTTTGGTCTTTTTATGGATTAAAATGAGAAAAAAACAATCATTTAAAAATGATTAAATATCATCGTACAAATGATCCCTTGCAAAATGTTATCTCTATTTATTCTGGCACGTGCCACTATGCCTGTTTTAAAATTCTGTAGATTGACATCGGAAAATCACTGTAAATTGAATTTTTTTAATGGCTTTAAAATATACCAAAGAAACGATTTTACGTTCTTGAGTCTACAATCTTTACTTTATTGAGATTTGATGGTTATTTGGAGTTTTTAATTCACGTCGAATATCAATCAAACTAAGATCATGACTACGACAGATGTCCCAGTCGTTCTTAAATGTAAAAAGTTTCTGATATGATTAATAAAGGCTCACGGTCTGATTCTATAGTGTCTATGATTATAGCGATATACATGGTGTTTACTCAGGTATACATAGCATTTGTAAGAAACGGAAAAACAAATAGAACATGTTGCTTTTCTGTAAGTTAATGAGCATTTACTTTATAAGCAATGAACCGAATTTGATCTCATCCCGTCTATGACAATAGTGGTCACAAACAGTGTCTTCAAAATATTTATATTATACAAATAGATAAAATATAAATCATTTTGGAGACGGAGTGTTGAATATTATATAGACCGTTACATTATAAGGTTCTTTACCGAAAAATTTACTCATCAAAACATAATTTTGTGGATGTTCTTGTATTGATTTTGTTCCATAACGAATGTTAGCTTTAGATGTACATACAAAAACAAAAAATTATCTCTTATGTTAAATGAAGAATTAAAAAAAATCTGTATTTGAATTGTTACTTACAAAATGTTATTATATATATTACACTTACCTTGAGTTTTAAAACACTTGATATTGACGAGATACAGTTTGTGGTAGCTAAACAGATCTAAGCGGTTCACTTTCATGAATAAAGAGGATGTTGATAAAGTATAGTATAGAATATCAAACTATGATTGCACGATGGTGAAAACACGATAACACTATGGTGAAAACGCGATGGCACGATGGTGAAAACGCGATGGCACGATGGTGAAAACGCGATGGTACGATGGTGAAAACACGATAGCGCGATGGTACGATGGTGAAAACGCGATATAACATCACGTTTTCATTCGTACAATCGCGACATCGCGATTTCACCATCGTATCATGGTGTTTCACTATCGTACTATCGTGTTTTCATCATCGTGTCATCGTACCATTGCGTTTTCACCATCGTACCATCGTACATCGCCGGTAAGGACGAAATAAAAAATTGTCAAAACGGAACACCTTACTTCAAAGTTGAAAAGGTAGTTTGCTGGTCTCATTGGGTTGCAGCGTGATATCAATATAAGATTTATAAAGACATTGTATGACATTAAAATAATACTGACTATTTAGTTAGAGCTAATTGGAGAAAACCTTTAGTGTCAATTCAAGTTGACTGTTTATGTTATAACTTCGTAATCATTCAAACGGCAGGTAGCTAAAGGAAAAAAATATCATATATTCGTTATACATTCGCTTGGTACACGTAACACTTATTTCATAGTTTGACGCAGTTTTTAGTGTACTTGTAGTAATACAGCTAGTTTAAATGACTACACATATTTGTATTTTCAATTTTTGTTAAATAATGCACGAAAATGTACCATCTTGCTAATCTACAATCTACTCTTTTCTTTCCTGTAGATCTGATGACGACCGTATATGTTCCGCCGTCTTTACAATTCGGATTTCCAGAGTAATTTTCACAAATTAACTTAATAGTGTTTACTTAAATAATAGTTTCAATTTTGAATGGGATAGATTGTTTTCCCAGTTTACCTGTCGGTTGTATGGCCAATGCTATGTTTGTTCTCAAAATCATGACAATTACCTACTCAGTATTGGTTTATTGTTGTTAAATAGAAAGCGCATCGCTTTCAAAATTATGAAAGGTCGCCGATAAGAAGCTTTGTGAAAGGTCACCAGAAATGAATTCGTATTTGGTCACGGTCAGATCTAAAAGTGGAGCGTTATTTATAGCTGATTTTAATCAGATTAGAAAATGTACAAAATAAAGTTATTCTTTTATAAATCGGCTTAGTCTATGTGCAAGCATTGCAAACAAGTACTTTTTTCCAAGTGTATTGAAATACAGTTTGAACGTTACCTAATTTATAACGCAGTATGTTTATGTAACAGGTATTTTCATTCATAGCTTATATGTTAAATATGTATTTTAATTAATATATTGAAAACAGTTTTTGGTATGAAAATTATAACAAGTTTTCTCATCCATAATCCTCTCTACATCATTACCATCCTGTATCATGAAATTGTTAAGGAAGTTATAATTATTGCATCATATATTTTTTCTTGGGCGATATTTAAGGCCTTCATAAATCTTCCTTGTTGATGTTTGTTGATCAACAACTAAGTGATTTGAGATTTTATTTCCCTTCTAACACATATCATACCTCCCGGTGACTTTATAATGATAAAACAGTCCTTTCCCGTATTTCGGCATTTCTATGCTTCTAGGTATATCTCATTTCATGAGATCAACATATATAAAATTAAAATAATTAAAGCAATACGGCATTGGTCCCAAAGTGCTAACCTGAGGACAGGCTGTTATTTGTGTAAAAGCAGTTAAAGCTAGTGTTTTTGAACGATGTTGGTCATTAAAAAGTTGACTCGTGCCAGTCAGACAGGTGTTATTCCAAAAAATAGCCTAGGTATTGATGTGTGTTATCAATGAAAAAGACATTTGTATAATCTAATGTTTCGCCATTTTACATATCCATACAATAATACGTACTTCCGGTTAACGACATTTGCTACTTTCGTTTTCGCCCGATGATTAGTTCACATTCTCCAAGCATTAGACATATTTTGTTTTAATAAATATGTTATTGTGCTTCTATAGTAATAAATTGTCATGAGAACTTGAGTGCAGCTCAAACATACAGAGGCAATTGGTTTGAAGTCAACGACCTAAGCCTCTGCCACTGACGCCCTTTTTTAAGAGTATGGGAACTCCATTGCAGGACATTCTTAATTCAAACTCCTTGTTTTAAAGTATTTAAATCACTGTTTTTAGATCGAATCCAAAATCTTTTCATAATAAGCAGATTAGATATTTTCTCACAATCAAATCAACAAGTGCACATACGAATACGTCATTAGTTATCACGATGATAATCCTACAAAAAATATAGTATCTTTTGATAGATATTTTCATGTATCTTAGGGATATTATTGATCACAAGTTTCAGGCAACTCAAAAAGGACGTTATCCAGCACATCATTCTCCAGGTGAGTCAAGTCTAACAAAATATGTCCATAACAGAAGTAAACATCTGCACATTCTTCAGCAGTTACACCATAGTCACTCTATTTTAAAACGCAGAAACTACATGAGTGTATATATCAAAGACTGACAATTTCTTTCAGAAAGCCTGAAATTATGGTCTGTTATTTAAAATGGCAACAATATATTTCATTTAAGTTTTGTGCAGAATGTAATTTTGTTTCATATAAGTGGGCATTTAAGTATCATGGAATTTAGAACTTGGCGATGAATTTCTCTTACATTTCTTATGTAAGTACAATGTACGCGCCCAATTCCAATTAAATGAAGTGAACCGAGAATAAAAGAATTGCTTCTATTTCTATCTTCCTGGAGACTAGAATTATAAGCTTTTTTTCTGATTTTTGTTTTCCTTGCATCTGACCTTACATTTTCTTGACAAAAAAAATCGGTAAACCAAATAATAATAAATGGCCTAAAAATGCAAATCTATGTATAAAATACCTCACGTGATATTGCTCCTGAAATTTCACGGGTTAAAATGTTAAAGGAAGTAACGAGGTCTATCCATTGAAAGTCATACTTAAACCAACAAACTTTCTGTTTGCGCATATAATTCATCTTGAAAAAAGTGTTTCTAATATTTTGAACTAATATAAACGGATATATGAAATATGTAACTAAAGTTGAATTGTAGTAATACACGTTTGGCTAATATTTTAGCAAAAAAGAATTATTCATTATTTTCTTATTGTTTTTGATTTTCTGTGTGTTTAGTATGCAAAAATGACAGGGTATAGATGTAATCGAAAACGTAAATGTTTTCCATATAGTGCGTTCTAAGATTGACTGGCAGTAGAAGACTCAAATAACTTCTTAGTACAATATTCAAGTAAAAGACTTATTTTGGTATGATATTCCAGGTGATATTTCGTGATTTCGAAGGACTAAACGCAAAAAACAAAGTGATCTCTCGGAAGCATTATTCGCAACAAAATTACATGAAAATTGCAGACTCGGTTTGATTCAGTCTGAACATGAGGGATAACAAAGTCAATGCAATAAGTAATAAGATTATTTTCATAAAAGCGACTTTATGACTTCAAAAGATTTGTCTTTGATAAAAAGAAATGAGTATGATATGCCACGAGTTACGTAACTTACTTGAGATTTTATCAACAGAACCTAATCAAGAAAGATTGTTAAATTGTATTGCACAATTTGTTAAATATGTAGAACAGAAACAGACAAAATCACACCTAAGTCAGCCGCAGACATGGTGGTTCGACAAAGTTATTTCAATTGCACAATTTCTTATGATAGTTTTAGAAAAGATTGCTTCAATTGAATTCATTACGAGCATTTTCACCGCCGTCTTGAATATAACATCTAAATTCCTGAGAAGGGACATTTTCATTGAGTTAGTAGAACATAACTTGTTCCTAGATTTACAGAAAGCCGTTAACACACTGAACAGATCTTTAAGTTATCTTATCGGCGTTTATAATGATATAAAAGCCAAACAACTTTCAGAAAGAAAGCAAATTGCTTGTGAAATGGCACATAATTTCAATATCCACACTGGAGTCAATGAGATAGAACATCTGATGGCAGATATCAAAGGAATTGTTTCATCACAATATCTAACAGATTCAATGATGAAAAGGGTAGAATGCTACTGTTTTGTGTCTTTGATGATGGAACTTAATTATCTTCTAGCTATTGAACTTAAGGAAAAATGTAATGAGAGTTCATCAGGTTATTCAGTTAATCTTGAAATGCGCAAAAACCTGGATAAAAACTTGTTGGGTTTTTTGTACAAGCCGAACGCAGAAACTTTGAAATTGTTTTTGAAGTACACATTCGAAAAGAAATGGCCTCTAGTGAATACATTTCTACAAAGTAGAGGTTTATTGGTTGACAACTTCGCTAAGCTTGACATCGATGAGCGCGTTTTTCAGATTGTAAATGCTGATGATCAAGGAATAAGGCTTTCCTTACACGACTGTTTTGTCTTCTTCTGTATGCGAGCAAATAGAACCACCGATGGTAGGAAAACACATTTTCAGATAGAATGCCAAAACAATGGAGAAGTACACTTTCGTTGTTCACAATACGATCGCTATCTGGTATCGAAACACGCCTGGACACGAGCGGATAAGGACACACCTGGAAGTAACGGTGTAAATGTTGATTGGTTTTTAGTAAAGATTGGCAGGCAAAAAAGTACAGAAGGTGACCCCGAATGTTTCGTAATAGTGGCAAAATCTACTGAAACCAATTGTATATACTACGACAAAACTGGCCGTGTGCATGACAAAGCGTACGACACTTCGGATGATCGTTGTTTCTGGACACTAAAACCTGTTGAAAAGTCGATGGTTCAGCGTTTTTAACATTTCATAATAGAATTGTTATTGATATATAAAGATTGAAGAACATTTTATATATTTGTATATTACTTTAATGGAGTAGTGATAGCCTAATTATCGTGATTCCAATAGATGCAAGCGTATAAGAGAAAAAGTGTGAATCAACACCAATTATTCAAAATTATGACTTCATACAAAATCTGTTCTCTCTAGAGCAAAACCTCTTGGAAACAACCAAACTATTTTGTCTCCAATTAGTGTTATTGTATAGAGGTTGATCTGTATATAAATATTTATGAATTTATGTTGTCAGAATAATCGTACATTTTGTCTGTAGATATATATTTTTTACAACGAGTAAATATTCCCCTACAGCGATACTTTAGATGAAGTGTTAATATCATGAACAGTTATTTAATGAAAAGTTATTTTTAGATATGTTGATGTGCGCGTATAATCTTTATCTACATGTAAATATAATATCGTTAAAGGCCACAACAGACGATAGGATTTAGTTGTACAAAACTAATTAGAGATAAGATGAACAATTTTTCAAAGCAATACAACACTTGCATTCAGACCGTAATTATTCATTGTAGGACTCATCTGAGGTTTCATTAAAAAAGTTCCCTCCAAACTGATCCCTTACATACCCCTACTCATTAAATATTTTTTTCTCCATGAGTAATGATTGAAATAATTTGTTCATAATTTTATTTTATTATATTCAGCCTGGTCGCGACTCAAACCTGGCACCTTCTGAATACCGTACTGCAGCTCTACTGACTGAGCTAACCAGCTGCCTACATACTACCTCCCCTGATAAGAGAACAGTTCAATACCGTGACATAATCATTTTTGGAATAATTTGGGATTCGGACATACCACAACTCCTAAAGAGGTTTTCAACATTATTTTTACCCAATCTTACTACTTTGTTTACCTTTTAGCCCTAATTGTTCTTGAATTTCATTCATTACACCCATTACTCGCTGTTACTTGTCATTGCGGGAGGTCTGTACGAAAAGATTTTCAAAAAGGAACATGTCCTACCCCTTACATCCAGTATTTAGGTTTACGAGTTCAAGAAATAGTAGCCTTCACACAAGATTTGCTTGTACATCTTTGTTTTAATTGGTATTGTACTCAAAATCCTACTGTCTGTTGAGGCCTTAAGCTAGCAAGTATGCGAGTTTTGGGAGAAGTTTACATCAGTTTAGGGAAGGCACACTTGTAGTGTCTTTTAGAGAAGAAGAGAATATTGCTGTTTTGAAGGTTAGTTGATTTGTTTAAGTTGGTTGAATTTAATTCTTAATTGATAAGTGTTCATTCGTTGTAATTTGTTTTGTTATTAATTGTTTTGGCTGTTGAATTATATTTGGTTATTGAGTTATATCTGTTTGGTAAGAAATGTTTGGTTGACATTGGTTATGTTGTATTGAGTGATTTCGCCTTGTCTAGTTTATCATAGTTGATGTTTTGTTTTTGAAGCTATCTGTAAATATTGGTTGTTTTAGATTAAGTTGTTTTCTGATGCTGATTAGATTTTGTGAAGTTAATATTGTTGTGGTTTATACAGTATCTTAGAGTTGTAATAATATTCATTTAGTGTTCTTAATTTTTGTGGTAATATAATATAATTATTTTGTTTAATCATAAGTTGTTTGGTGCGCAGGCATTCCAGGTGTCTAGTATAAAAGACGTACGAGTATATGTGAAAAGATATTTTGTATAAGTAGTTAATAAGTGGTATGTGCTTATTTTAGGTGTAAATAATGATCAGATTTCTTTGTTTTAGGTGTATATAATAATCAGAGTTTGTTGTTTAAAAAATACCTAAAAAAGTGTTAAATGAACAATTATATGCAATTTTTCTAAATGAGAATATTTCTATTTTATGTCAGGCGGTGCTGCCCAGCAACCATATCTTGGAAGTTGATTCTTGTTTTATTACTATTTTTTAACCTTAGATTAGATAACATTCTCCTGACATATGTTTTATTCCAAAGAATGTTTTTGAAGCATATATTCACCTGAAATATGCTCAATAATTCAGAATCAATAGGAATTTAAATATAATTCAGCTGACAGACATAAAATGTATATATTTAACATGTATTGCATATACATTATTATAAATTTTCTCTAGCTGTGTCAGTCGATTTTCACTAAATATTGATAGAACAAAATAGTAGATTTCTGGATCAGCATTTAAAGGAATAGGAACGGATAAATTGATGTCTGTTTTATATCAATATTTATCCTTTAAAAAGAGGTTCTGTTGAAATCAACTGTATAACAGAGAAATTCATGTTTAAAGACAATATTTATTGACAATTTTTTTTCCAAAAGTATAAATAAGTAGTACAAGTAGCTACCGACATTGAAATTAACGCATGTTTCGGACATAATGTGGATGCTTTGTCAATTGAAATTTTCTCCCGACTATGGATGGTTTTTACGTTAACTTTATAATTACCAATATCTTCCCTATAAGTTTTAATTTATATGTTATTTCCTTGTTGATTTTTTTTTCTTTCTTCAATTTAAATCAAAAAAGTTTTCGTATTGATCTGAGATGCCTTGTGTAATTGATTGAATGCACCTCGACATTAATTAACATTGGCCCGATGATCAAGCTTGAGGCACATGATCACTGCATAATTTTCAAATGTTAAACCATTTTATTTACTTGGTCAATTTAATTTGGGTATTGTAATTATAAGTAGGGAGGAAATCCTTCAAATTGACAATAAATCAATTTATTTTGAATTGAATTTTTGCAACAAGCTGTTTTTAGTATTATTATCGGATGCGTCGCGAGACATATATCTTTTAAATCCAGTAATGTATATAACATATGTTTCAATCATTGGCATAAATACGACATAAAGTCGAATTGAGAAAACGATATGTTTATATATTCAATCCTATGTAAGGTGATTTACGGTGGCACAAAGGTGACTTGTGTGCGTTTTTATTTATCTCGTGGCCACGAGATACTATGTCGTGACCAGGAGTTACTAAGTCGTGGCCACAAGATAGCTTAGTCGTGGCCACGAGATACTATGTCGTGGCAAGGAGTTACTAAGTCGTGGCCACAAGATAGCTAAGTCGTGGCCACAAGATAGCTAAGTCGTGGCCACGAGATACTATGTCGTGGCCACGAGTTACTAAGTCGTGACCACGAGACAGCTAAGTCGTGGCCACGAGATAGCTTAGTTGTGGCCACGAGATACTATGTCGTGGCTACGAGTTACTAAGTCGTGGCCACGAGATAGCTAAGTCGTGGCCACGAGATAATTAAACTAATCAGAATACACTATATATATTATGAGTTTTTTAAACTTCACAACTTTCTTTTACATGCAACATTAATCTTTGAAAATATTGAAGATATTCACTTTGAACTTGTCTTTAAGATCACATTAGAAAGTCATCTTCAAAGGCCCATCAGTACGGTGGCACGAAGGTGACATGTGTGTGTTTTTATATATCTCGTGGCCACGAGATACAATGTCGTGGCCACGAGTTACTAAGTCGTGGCCACGAGATAGCTAAGTCGTGGCCACCAGATACTATGTCGTGGCCACGAGTTAATAAGTTGTGGCCACGAGATAGCTAAGTCGTGGCCACAAGATACTATGTCGTGGCCACGAGTTACTAAGTCGTGGCCACGAGTTATTAAGTCATGGCCACGAGTTACTAAGTTGTGGTCACGAGTTAGCTAACACGTGGCCACGAGATACTATGTCGTGGCCACGAGTTACTATGTCGTGGCCACGAGATAGCTAAGTCGCGGCCACGAGATAAATAACCAATCAGATTACACCATTTATATGAATTTCCCTAATTAACTAGACATGTGCTTTAGTACAAGGATGCCCCTACTTCACCAGCCTGTAAAAGTGCCATTTATACAACTTATTGAATGGTCAATAATTTTACAGTTAGCGTCACTGTGACCCTGATTTTTTGACCCAATGACCTCGAAATTATTAGATGCCATCTACTGATCAGGTGCAATGATTTTTCTGGGTTATATAAACCATGGCTTATCCCTTCTGAATTATTCATCAGACAAGGATTTTAGCTTATAGGCTATCTACTGTCCATGGGCAATGTCCCTTCCAAATAAAATAAACCGTGACTTCTTCCTTTTCATTTTATCGTATGAACAAGGTAAACAGGCCGTAGTACACGTGTACAACTGACCAATTCGATCACAAAATTGTCCCGTCAAAATTAATGTCTTATGTGCCTTGGAAGGTGACTTTCTAATATGATCCAAAAGACAATTTCAAAGTGAATATATTCAATATTTTCAAAGATTAATGTTGCATGTAAAAGTAAGTTGTTAAGTTAAAAAAATCATAATATATATAGTGTATTCTGATTGGTTTAATTATCTCGTGGCCGAGACTTAGCTATCTCGTGGCCACGACTTTGTAACTCGTGGCCACGACATAGTATCTCGTGGCCACGACTTAGAAACTCGTGGCCACGACATAGTATCTCGTGGCCACGACTTAGCTATCTCGTGGCCACGACATAGTAACTCGTGGCCAAGACTTAAAAACTCGTGGCCACGACATAGTATCTCGTGGCAACGACTTAGTACCTCGTGGCCACGACTTAGTAACTCGAGGCCACGACAGAGTACTCGTGGCCGCGAGATAAATAAAAACACACACATGTCACATTTGTGCCACCGTAGTGAATACACATTTGATGGAATTAAACTTCATTGTAATTCTACTTTCATTTGAGCGTATAGCTACGGTGGCACAAAGGTGACATGTGTGTGTTTTTATTGATCTCGTGGCCACGAGATACTATGTTGTGGCCACGAGTTACTATGTCGTGGCCACGAGTTACTAAGTCTTGGCCATGAGATAGCTAATTCGTGGCCACTAGATACTATGTCGTGGCCACGAGTTAATAAGTCGTGGCCACGAGATAGCTAAGTCGTAGCCACGAGATACTATGTCGTGGCCACGAGTTACTAAGTCGTGGCCACGAGATAGCTAAGTTGTGGCCACGAGATACTATGTCGTGGCCACGAGTTACTAAGTCTTGGCCATGAGATAGCTAATTCGTGGCCACGAGATACTATGTCGTGGCCACGAGTTAATAAGTCGTGGCCACGAGATAGCTAAGTCGTGGCCACGAGATACTATGTCGTGGCCACGAGTTTCTATGTCGTGGGAACGAGATACTATGTCGTGGCCACGAGTTACTAAGTCGTGGGAACGACATAGCTAAGTCGTGGCCACGAGATAATCAACCAATCAGAATACACTATATATATTATGATTTTTTTAACATAACAACTTACTTTTTCATGCAACATTAATCTTTGAAAATACTGAAGACATTCACTTTGAATTTGTCTTTAAGATCATATTAGAAAGTCACCTTAGCATATATCGAGTTAATTAGGGAAATTCACATAAATGGTGTAATCTGATTGGTTATTTATCTCGTGGCCACGACTTAGTAACTCGTGGCCACGACATAGTATCTCGTGGCTACGAGTTAGCTATCTCGTGGCCACGACTTAGTAACTCGTGGCCACGACATAGTATCTCGTGGCCACGACTTAGTAACTCGTGGCCACGACATAGTATCTCGTAATTTATCAGCATACATTGTAGAGTAGTATCAACACATTTTGAAAGGAACAGTCAATTGTATCAATAAATAATGATTTTATATTGCTTTTAAATAAGCACATACACGGCACCCGGCGCACGGTAGAAAAGCGCAGCAAGTCATAGTATATTTTATGCTAAAAAAATAACGTAGAAAACCCGCTGGACATCGCATGTTTCTTCTATGATGTCATTTAAGTAATTATTTAAAATAATGAACGTCATTTCCGTTTATTTTTGTTGATATCGCTAGAAACGCCAGACGCCTTATTGTTTAAAACGGGAATATGACAGACACGCGGTAATTAGAAAATCGCACGATCATATAAAAGATCATAAATTTTTTTGTAATTTGGAAATGACACCTACACAGACATTTGATAAAAATCAGCAGACGAACAGAGAAAAGAAAATTTCACGATCATTAGTGTTAGTTGGCATAAAAAATTTAGTGATGGACACTACTTTGAGATTGACTGCGTAACGGTGTACGTTATTATTACGACGTTGACGTCAAAACCTTTTTGGAGTGTGCCGCTGTCGCCGACATGTGTTTATTTAAAATTAAATATTGTTGTAAAGTAAGAAGCTACTCACATGAATTTTTCTGTGTTTATTTGTTATTAATTATTCTAAGCAGTGTAAAAATTTCAAATTAATATCTCAAATATATTTTAAGCAATAAAGAAAATCCACGAAATTTTGGATAACCCCTCGTATTTACGACTTTTTAAAAGAATTGAAACATTCATGACATAGTTCCGACTCTTGGATATTGACCAAATAATTTTTAAACACACGTGAGAAAGATCTGACTGTCGTATATTGGCAAAAAAAAAACATATTCACAAAGGACCAAATTTCATAAAAGTAAATCATGTCAAGAGATAATGACATTTGATAGTGATCATGTAAATAGTTTCATTTGCATGTCTTCATATGTTTAAGTTCACTTCAAGTTCCCAAATTGATGATTGTGTCCGCTATTCTAATTTCATTTGAACATGTACATAGAGATTCGTTAATATACAGATACTATCAGACATTTATTCAAAAATATTTTGACGAACCGCAGCTTAAGTACTTCAGGTGTTCCATTCACAAATCATGACACAAACAAACTGCATGTACAACATAACACGATTTCATGAATATTTTTATTAATTTGATATTAGAACAATTAAGTGAAAGATGAGATTCTGTCCTTCACATTATGAACAAACAAAAAATAACAACGTAATATGCGGATAATACATGTATGATATTCAACCGTAAAAAATGTAATAAAAGCCTAAACCAGTGGCATATAAATTACATCAGATACTGTTTAAAGGCAAACTGTATAAAATGAATGAGCTGATCAGTTCAAATAAATATCTTAAATTACAATTGTGTCGCCTTACTGAGTCCGTAATAATAATATGTCCGTGCATTGACCTGACGTCATTTGCGTTATACAAACATAGCATAAAGACGCACTAAATGTAGACGTTAAACTGTAGGCACATCAATAAAAGGTGATTCAGTTTTACTGGTGACAGTTAATATTTTGGATATAGGATAAAAAAGAAATAGCTTGATAACTGATTTATTGAACTTGTTGAATTAAAGTATTATGCTCGCCAGAGTTTCGCATGATATAACTTTATTCAACATTTTCATGTTTCATGGAGGAATTGTTTGAGAACGACTTACTTAAAACGTTTTAGTAATGTCATACATATGTCAAATTCCTTTTCATACAGTATGAAATTCTACTAAACAGGTTTAGGAAATTGTTATTTAAAGCGCGCCTCTTACAAGCTTCATAACACTTTCATGGATGACTAATAAGATATGATTATTTAAAGACTGAACGTGATCTGGAGAATGTATTAGGGGCCTCCGTGGCCGAGTGGTTAAGGTCGCTGACTTGAGATCACCGCTGTAGGTTCGATCCTCACTTGGGTAGAAATCTTTCATGTGAGGAAGCCATCCAGCTGGCTTACGGAAGGTCGGTGGTTCTACCCAGGTGCACGCTCGTGCCTGAAATAATGCCCGGAGGGGCACGTTGGGTCTTCCTCCGCCAATAAAAGCTGGAAAAAAAATCGACGAAAAAATCTCGGCGGGACGCTTTAGGATGGCCCGACTTGAGTGTACGGACGCCCATATGGGCTTTCCGGTGGTGACCTTAAATAAACGCATTAAAAGAAAAATGTAGAATGTATTTGACAATATATGATTCAACTATAGTAGGATCTGAAGACGCCTGATGGTGCAAAGTGTAATCTGTTTACGAACAATCTATGAGAGCCCAAAACAAGTAATTGATCGTGATACTCATTTACCTTTCAGTTATGAACCATTACAAATTTAAGAACATATTCAACTATAATTTGTAAATCGTCAGCTACGTCATTGTCGAAACACTCAAGTGTGACACAGATTTTTTTCTGTTAGGTTATATTTGTGCATGTATATATAAATTAAAAAGAAATGTTTTCGCCATCAGTGGCGTACCTGCCGATACTCCAATACCAACGGGCGTATTTAATGAATAGAGTTTTGAGACACTAAAATTGTAAAAAAAATGACGTGAAAAAAATTGATGTAGATCGATCTATAGTTGCGTAGCTGCTTGTTGATTCCATAGGTATGCTTACGATGTAACCTTTGTCAAATATATGTCCCTACAATCAAAGGCGAGTAAAGCACATACATGTAAGAGGAAAGAACACGGGAAGAAATTTTAGCAAGAAATTTTCTATTTTGCTTTTTTTTTATTTCTAATACAAATAATCAATTTTTAAGTAGGTTATGTTTGAATTACCATAAGAATTCAATTTATACCACCCTATGCGGATTTTATTAAGGATAATCATTTTTAAAACTTAAAAAACAAAATGTTATTATGCTTATAAACCTCACTAAACTTATGTTTGTCTGGAACTTTTGTAGTACAAAGAAATCCGAGTCAGCATTTTCATATTTAATCCTGTAGTTGTTTGTCAATGTATTAGTCTGTGTTACGAGCCAGGCGTAACGAGAAAAAAAAAGCCAGCAACAAACTTTTAACAATAACAAATTTATTACAGAAAAATTAATAAAGAAAATCAAAATAACAAATTATGTGTACAAATACCTGAAGTCCAAATAAAAATGTAAATTTCAAATGTCTAGTCTGATCCTGGAATGATCCCTTTTTGAATAGCACAGTTAAATCCAAGTTAAATCCAAGAACACTTTAGAATAAATTCCCACAATAAAATCCACAAGAATAAATTTAACTATTTTAAGATAATCCAAGCTCCAATAAATCACTTAATTTCCAAGTTAAATAATATTCCAAATATATTGATGACTTAAAAGGTTACTGATGACTTAAAAGATCACTGATGACTTAAAAGGTACCCAAATGAAAAATATCCCGTAATATATATATATAAACTAGGAACATTCCAGAAAAGTCTTTTATGTTCTATCATAATCTAGCAACTTCAACAATAAAGATCATTCCGGAAATTTCTATCTAAATATAATGCTTGAGTTTTCTACAACAGTTAAGAAAGTTCTAGTACATACATGTAGTTAATGTTCTAAAAATAGAACAATGATAATATTGGAAATACCAACTGGTCAGATATAAATTATATACATGTAATATGTTGCATACATAACAGTCTGTCACATTCATACCATCTAACATTTGAAATTGTGTAGAATATTTTGGTCCTACAAATCTGATCTTAGCAGCAAACAATATCCCACAACTATCATCACAAACTGAACTCAACTTTATTGTAAATAACATTTTTAATCAAATTAAAGTCCCTAAAAATATTAGATTTACAAGATATATCACTATACAAAGCTATTTAAACATATTTCATTGTGTATAGAAATGAATTGCATATTTCTGCAAACAATGACATCTTTTATATACTTTATAATAGTCTCATCTATATATACATACAGAACAGAGATAAATTTACAATAAAAACAGTAAAGCCATATGAGAGAATTTCTTTCTTCTTTTTTTTCTCATTTTGAACTTTTTACAAAACTAAAATATTGTTTCCACTCTTGCTTTAAATAAACCGTAATTTATCTGTTCATTTGTAAATATTTGTATGCGATACAAAATCCAATATGATATTTTCTTTTTTTTAAGGTTTTGACTTGAATTTCTGCCTGGCTAGTAAGGCATTAATTTTAACTGCGTAATAATATAACTAAAATATATCGGTAAAATTGAGGAAAAATTGTCAAAAACAAATATTCTCTAATATTAACATAATGCACTTCTAAAATTATTAATTTTTTATGGACCTAAGTGATCGCGTATCAATAAATTTAAGGTGTGGTGTTGATGATATATATTATTGTTACACTTAAACATTTAATCTGCTATGTTCGTTTTATGGTCATACAGATCGTTTTAAAAGCGATATTTTCCTTGTTCCTTGATAATATCTCATGTTTAGGTATGTTGAAATAAAGAAATCAAAGTGCTGAATGTACTGAATGCGACGGACATGCAACCGGAGAGACATTAAGGCTTTTTCAGAGAAAAAAAAACACAGAAGATATAACGTACAGAGACAATTTGTTCAATACAAGTTCGAGATTTGTAGAGAAATCTATTTTAGGTGTCCACGTCTGATATCATTCAGATTTTCTACTTTCAAGCAGAACACGTCCAAATTTTTAAATACAGAATGAAATACAGAATGAAATTTATGCCTCAAAACTCTGGTCAAACTTGTAACTTCTTATCGATTTATTTGTAAATAGAAAAAGATTTCAACGAAATATTTCTTAAATAAAACCATGCAAATAAACTTCAAGCATAATACATAATAATGCAAGAATGTTAATTAGAATTGCTTCGTGTTATATCATAGTTGGCATATAGCAAATAAAATATAAGTCATAAGTCTTTTTATTTTTATTTCTCTTGGATATGTCTCATTAAAAAAATGTTTGGTTAAAACCATCAGCAATTAATGGTGTATTTTTTAGAATTTGTTTTTTCATTTACAAGGTAAAGATGTAGAGGCCAGAGCACATCGATTTAATTTTAATTTAAATGTCACTTAAGCACTACAGTGTTTCGTTGTCCCTTTCAATTTCACACTAAATTCCATTTTCAACTTGTTTGCTTCTTACAATTGTATAAAATTTCTTTAAGTATTGCATGTAAACAAAGTATGTATATATCCGCTGATTTATTACATGTATAATGTGTACTACGTAATCGCTTGTCAAGTTATGTAGTGGTGATTGGGTAAAATCTATTTTTAGAATAGTGTTATCCCAGATCGAAGGCTATTATGGGGGCAGGGGACATATTCGAATGATGGCCCGGTCAATTTTTTTAATAACTCAGACATGGAGTTTTGAAGGTACTGGAAACTTGTGATATTTCTCTGTTATTGTAATTCTTTCTTGTTTGTGTGTAGGAAATGAGAAGTATTTTTGGGTTTTTATCCGAAACTGAGCATTTTGGTAGATTTGTATGTATTTCTGACTCTCCGAAAGGAGGTTGAAACGTTAAAAATCAAGCTTTGGGGTCAGACACTCACATTGATGTTTCCATAGACTTACATTATAAGAAATGGTCCCTAATCCTACCTTAAAATTGAGTTTTCATGCTAAAGAGGTGATTTTTCTAGCAGAATGAAATGCCTGACACATAAAAATGGTCCTGTTATATAGTGGTAGCCAACCAAAATTTTGCAAAATGACTTCAAACAGGATTACCCCCCCCCCCCCCATTTCATTGAATTTTTCTGCTGATCACAGGACTGACATACACTTTTAATAAATGCAAATATCCAAGTCAAAATTATCACAGAGACTCATGAAATATTTCATTTTCTTCAGAAAACAGTATAGTGTTACTTTTTAATTTAGTTTTTACACTTAAAAATACCTCATTCTCATCCAATCACCCCATGTATAAAGTGATTCATACGGTTTTCCCTGCATTTTTTTTCAGCAAATCGCTGGCCATGTTACAATGCGATACCCTGACCTAAAGGGAATATTAAATGTTTAATATTCTAATATCTAATAATAAATGAAGTTGCAAATACAATTACCAACAAGAATTTGTAATAGAGTTACCAACGTCCCCCGCCCCGGGAGTTTTATATGAAGCATAAAATTGTGCTATTTCAAAAGATTGAGATATGGATCTCAGGACATTCAGTCCAAAATTATGATCAATGCTAGATCTACAAATATAACAATAAATGTGTTAAAAAAATAAAATGAAACACGGAATTTAAAAATCTATCATGTTAAGCTTTGACCTCTAAGTGTGAACTTGACCTTGGAGGTAGGGGAGCAGGTGTTGTGCATGACATAACGTCTTATTATTGTGACTATTTGTGCCAAGTTATTTCAAAATCCCTTCAACTATGAAGAAGTTCTAGATTCAACACAAAATATACCCTATAACAGACTATGTTAATTTTTGACCTCTAACTGTGACCTTGACCTTGGAGGTAGGGATGCAGGTGTTGCGCATGACACATCCTCTTATTATAGTGACTATTTGTGCGAAGTATTTTCACAATCCTTTGATCTATGAAAAAATTATAGACCTGACACAAAATATACCCTGTAACAGACTTTGTAAGTATTTGACCTCCAAGTGTGACCTTGACCTTGGAGGTAGGTGACCGGTTTTTGCGCATGACACATCATCTGATTATTGTTAACAATTATGGCAAGTATTTACAAAAGTCCTTCATAGATAAGAAAGTTATGGACTGGACACGACATATACCCTCAAATAGACAATGTTGACCTTGAATGAACAAGTACGACCTTGACCCTGAAGGTACGGGTCTGGTTGTTGCGCATGACACATCGTCTTATTATAACAAACATTTGTGCCAAAATTTCTCAAATTCCTTTGATAAATGACAAAGTTATGGACCGGACACGAAATATACCTTGTAACAGATTATGTTAATATTTGACCTCCAAGTATGACCTTGACGTTGAAGGTAGGCAACTGGCTTTTGCGCATGACACATCGTCTGATTATTATGAACAATTATGGCAAGTATTTACAAAAAACCCTTCATAGATAAGAAAGTTATGGACTGGACACGAAATATACCCTGTAACAGACTATGTTAATATTTGACCTCCAAGTGTGACCTTGACCTTGAAGGTAGGTGACTGCTTTTTCCGCATGACACATCGTCTGATAATTGTGAACAATTATGGCAAGTATTTACAAAATCCCTTCATAGATAAGAAAGTTATGGACCGGACACGAAATATACCCTCAAATAGACTATGTTAATATTTGACCTCCAAGTGTGACCTTGACCTTGAAGGTAGGTGACTGGTTTTTGCGCATGACACATCGTCTGATTATTGTGAACAATTATGGCAAGTATTTACAAAATCCCTTCATAGATAAGAAAGTTATGGACCGGACACGACATATACCCTCAAATAGGCAATTTTGACCTTGAATAAGCAAGTGTGACCTTGACCCTGGAGGTAGGGGTCTGGTTGTTGCGCATGACACATCGTCTTATTATAATAAACATTTGTGCCAAGTTATTTTAAATTCCTTTCATAAATGACAAAGTTATGGACCGGACACGAAAGTGTGACGGACGGACAGACGGACGGACGGACAGACGGACGGAGCCTATTTCTATATCCCCCTTTTTTCTTCGAAAAGGCGGGGGACAATTATATGGATACATTTTCATCACTCTTATGTCATTTCAAACTTTGAAGTTCCCTTTTTTCTAACAAGCGCCATTGTGCCGCATTCCGGATATTATGAAAATGAATGTTAGCATGTGATTTTCATACATAATTCATTATTCTGAAGCCAATTTTGTAACAACTTCTATAAAATCACTCAGATAGCAAAACTACACTGTTCTCATTACAGAAGTGCTTCAAAGTACTAATTTTGTAGCAAAAGGATGTAGCAGGGAGCATTTTTATCACCCCACCCATAACAAAATAAGTGATTTTTCACCCAAATTTCAACATTTTATTACCAACAGACTTCCTGAATGAAGATTTAGCTTAGCAAACATACTTAATAACTACTTATAGTGACGTGACCTGATTATGGATTACACATTATTTGTACACACATAGCAATATTTTGGATGTAACTAGGTATCTTAAAACTGCCCCTGCTATACTTTTCTACTCCAAATATTTGCTGTCTTAAATACAAGCCTAAATGTCAATAAAATGCCAAAATTCATTTATATATATTTTGTTTCTCTCTTTAATGGATATAAAAAAAAATGCAATACATGGAAAAACCAAGTTCCTCTGTACTTAACAGCACAGTAATTGCCTAAAATTTGACTTCTACGCCCATTTTTTGACCACTTTTAATTGCATTCATTTCGAGCCAAATTTGACAATTGAAACCTTCTTTCAGGTGTTTTACCATGTAAATCACCTCTTCATGCCAAAATGTACTTGGAATGGAAAGTATTTGTGTATTTTCTTCAATTTAGGTAGCCAGAAACTAGAATTTATGCACTTATTTAAGTTTCTAAATAAATAAAGGGAGGTAATTCACTGAATATGTACATAATCACCCCCTTTGTGTACATTTATCTACCTGAATAAGTGCTTTTTCTGTTGATAGACACATCAGAGACACTAAAGCTGTGTTGTTATTGTGCCTAATATAATTGTGAAAAAGTAGATCAACTTTAACTTATCAATAAAACTTTTTCTACATAACAATTCTACCCTTGGCCATTATGATGCTCATTCAAATACGCCTTTAACAGACATAAAGTCTAAAATTTATGGCATTATACATTGTGAATGTGTAAATATGTATTACCAAATAGAAAACAATAAATTCTTAACACTGTTTTGCATCTAAACCATATAATAAGAGGCTATTCAGAGGCAACCTAACTGAATTATGCTACATTTTTCAATGCATTTCAATTTCTAAGTATGTGTTGATATTCATGCCCTGAAACCAAGTCTATTTTAAGACAAAAGCCTTAAAATGCTATTTATTTGAAGCTTTTATACTATCTTTGCCTGTAAATGAAACACATAACATTCTTATATGGGAAACAGTCATACAAGCAATTTATTTGTGACATTCTATGTAAATATTTGAGCAAAATGGAAAAAATTAGTGCCGAGCGAAGAACTTTCCGCACCTAAACAATGTCGAAAAGTTAACCGAAACAGCACCCTAGACTATTTTAAGTATTAACCATTTCGCTGCCAGAGGGTTATTGTTTTATTGATCACCTATTTGCCAGAGGGTTTTCTAAGAAATTACTATATTATTATTTAATATAATTATTATTTTTTTTTGTTATTAGTATTACAATATTTATATATGTTTCCAAATATGCTAATATAATGATAATTATTGTTGATGGTATAATTTTCTTTATATTTATTATTATTTCTATTATTATTATTAATTTATTATTATTATTATGATTATTATAGAAACGGCTAAAGCCGTCCATATGGCAAATACGCCGAAAATAACAGGGACGGCTTAAGCCGTCCCTATGGCAGTGAAAGGGTTAATATATTAGTTTTGAACCCGACAATATGCATTTGTAGTGATATACCTGCAACACCCATCAAAAGTGGCCAATGTGCTTACATCAGGTCCTGTCAAGTTATAAATGAAGTCTTCAAACCTGGCATGTGTATAGCCAATGAACAGCATTTCTTTGAAATCTGAAAACATATTTTTAATGACCAAGGTCTACACTATTCATCATCAACATATCACCAATTGATTTTCACTCAAATTCACTGTTTAAAGAAAATATAAACCATTAATAACTGTTAAGTAACACTAATACACTTGTTCATATGTATACAATGCATGTAGATTGACCCCCTTGACACATTATCAGCTGTAAACACCAACAGTTGCATTGAAATAATGAAATTTCATACCTTGAATGGCTGTATACATCCATTCTTCCAAAATATCAGCTTTTCATGGTGTAATCAATGAAGACAAAGTACTACAAAGAATTATGACAGTTCAAATGTCCCTCTCTTTAGGTCAGACACTCACATTGATGTTTCAATAGACTTACATTATAAGAAATGGTCCCTAATCCTACCTTAAAATTGAGTTTTCATGCTAAAGAGGTGATTTTTCTAGCAGAATGAAATGCCTGACACATAAAAATGGTCCTGTTATATAGTGGTAGCCAACCAAATTTTTTGCAAAATGACTTCAAACAGGATTACCCCCCATTTCATTGAATTTTTCTGCTGATCACAGGACTGACATACACTTTTAATAAATGCAAATATACAAGTCAAAATTATCACAGAGACTCATGAAATATTTCATTTTCTTCAGAAAACAGTATAGTGTTACTTTTTAATTTAGTTTTTACACTTCAAAATACCTCATTCTCATCCAATCACCTCATGTATAAAGTGATTCATACGGTTTTCCCTGCACTTTTTTTCAGCCAATCGCTGGCCATGTTACAATGCGATACCCTGACCTTGGGGGGCAATACACAGTTTTCAAGGCTTCTCGGCAAACAAGTGACTGCGCCACAATCAAAACCAAACACACAAGTCTGTAATCACACACCTGAAATAAATGCATTTCATATTTAACATATACATATGTATCTCACAGCAAACAATTAAAATACATGTCCACCTTCTAGTTTTCTGGCACATAGCCCTGTGTTTTTCATTGTTTTGGTCGCAAAAATCAACGACAAAAAGAGCGGATTACCCCTATTCGCAAAATACAACAATATATTAACGTCAAAAAATTAAATCACAAGCTATAGTGTTTCTTCCTTCTTAAACAATGCACACTCTGAAAATAACATCCAAACCGGGTGTCATCCACCTACTTTTTTCACTATTCTAAGTCTTCTGCATACCCTTTAAATTGAAGAACTGATTCACCGGCTAGCTCCAAAAACCACACATTCTCATCCGACAGGTACTTTCTCCAAAGGTAATCGCTATTGACCCACCATTAGCGGTAGGTACATTACGGGGACACCAGTGAGGAGAGGTTTCGGTAGAAACCGTACGGTTACGGTAAACCCCGTAACTCCGCCCTTATGGTGAGAAGGTGTAATGTTACTAATTTTTTTCATTCCTGAACTTTAGACACATTC
This sequence comes from Ruditapes philippinarum, assembly GCF_026571515.1. Classification (NCBI taxonomy): domain Eukaryota; kingdom Metazoa; phylum Mollusca; class Bivalvia; order Venerida; family Veneridae; genus Ruditapes; species Ruditapes philippinarum. Next base: position 130,064 of record NW_026856044.1, read on the forward strand.
AGTCATAATTAAAC